>NC_071266.1:25111165-25173665 GCF_023375685.1 Ictalurus furcatus
GTTGTTTACATCTCTCGGAGGCGCGTGACTTCCGGCTCCGCCCCCTTTCCTGCCGGTGCGGAAGTGGACTTCGGTGTGAGACACTCGGCATCGCCCACGTGGCTCATAAGAGACTTCGCCTGAACTGTTTAGTCGACAGAGGACACAGAACCGTCGGGTTATTTCACAATATCTGCTGTGCTTTTTTTTATTTATTCGATCATAGATGGAGAGTTAGCTAAAGCGTCAGCTTAGCACGCTAATTATCAGGTTTGCACTGAGATTCCTAAACAGAAGGAGTTGAGCTGAGCATCGATCAGAGGTAAGATCATTAAAAATAATCATTTATACGCTATGGTTTTATGTCAAGAGGTCAAAACTCAGCTTTATGGATGTAACGTTGGCTAAAAGATGATATAGTTGTGTTATTATGTATATCATGCATATATCCATCGTTATAAATGTGTTATTATATACTGCTTATGTGTACATGCTTTTATATTATTATTATTTATTTACACAAAGTCATGTCATGTTGTAATGTCATAAGAATGTCTGTAATATGTTATAGACTTACTATAAATATAATGCTTATGATTGCTCGATAATATTTCAGTGCTTGATATGAGTCATGTGGTTTATCGCGAGGATGTTTACATTCACTGATTTACTGATAATGATATAATAAGTGAAAAGTGTGCGAGGTTGACCAGCTGACATCACTTCCTGAGTTATTTTTAAGCCTGGTATTATAAACGCTACGTATTTTAAGAAACCGGGAGAAATAAATTCTCAACCCAGTGTGATAAATAGAAAGAAATACATATTTGAGTTCATCCAAAACCAAATAATATAGTTTAATATAATATACTGGCTTATAAATGGAATAATAATAGTAATACAAGTTATTTTTGGTGTTATTGTATGTTTCTTTGGAACTGCTGTCTGGAGTTCAGGTCCATGTGAGGAGGAGGGTGGTGTTGGTTAAAATGGCTGTGTTTGTTAATTCTGTAGACGTCATGTCAGGAAGAGGAGGAAGAGGCCGAGGCCGGAGTCTCTTCACCTTTAATGTGGACTCTCTGGGTTTCGGCAGAGGAGAGGCTTTACCCACCGGCGTTCAGGCACCGTCACCGCTCTACCCTGTACGCATGGGTTTGACTTCAACGCATTAATCCTCGGACAAATACTCACCGTGAACGTCGTACCTTCGTCCATAATGGGCCGGAGTAGTTTTCTGCATGGGGACGGTATTTATTTAACAACTAAGGAAGGAAGTTGGTGTATTTGCTCATGTCCACGTGTTCATTTTCAGCCCATGCAGTTCAGGCCGGTTCCTCTGCAGACGGGAGAAGAGGTGGAGTACATGCTCGCGCTGAAACAGGAACTCCGAGCCTCCAGCAAGAACCTGCCCTTCCACATCCAACCATCCGCACCCAGGAAAGGTAGAGAGATAGTAACGATACACACACACAGCTAACGGAGGACTGCTAGCGAAACCGGTATTATTAAAACATCGGTAGCACAGACACATAATTACACGTACACTAAAATGTTAGGTGGTGTTTTTATCGTGGTCCACGGCGCTGTCGAATTCTCAAATTCGATTGGACAGAAGGATTCGTTTTCAGCCTTGACAGTAATGCAGGTTTATATTAATACACTCATTCTCATACTGTATCGTTTCTATAGTAACAACATAAAACGTACACATTTGAAAGCATATGTAATCGTTAATATGGGGAGGTTTTCTGTAAAGAGACATTTACTTAGCGGTTATGGAAGGAGTCTCCAGTGTCAGTTGTAAAGATGTAATTTAAGTTTTTTTTTTTTTTTTTTACATGGGACTCTGTCCTGCACTCGTTTCTGTTGTGATGCTAAACACGTGGGTGAAGCTGTAGATGGGTTTTTTTTAGTCGTTTGCATGTAAATGAAGCGTGTATGGGTGTAACTTTCCAAACACTATAGGAAAGTGTTTCTCATTTCTCAAGTCATCAGGGATCTCAATGGCTGGGTCGTAAGTCCATTGTTTCTGGTTCTTTGTTTCAACAGACGTGGCTCGTTACTCGGATAAATACCAGACCGGAGAGGCCAAGTATGGCGAATGGACTCCAGGTAAGCAAAAGACTCCAGGCATTAGATAATCTGTGTTATAAATCTGCTTTTTAAAAGGTATGGTAGTGAAGCGCACAAATATTTATGTTTGTGAGTAATTGTGTTTCAGACTGGAGTCGACTCCCTAAAGAGCTTTGCATCAAAGTTCAGAAGTCACGCAAAGCCAGTGAGTGCTAACTACTACGTTATTAAAGGCCGTGTTTAATAAACAATATGATGGTTTAGTAATGTTACGTTTAACACATTACACATGACGCAGCACAGTGTGACTACAGATTCAGCCCCAAATATGTCTTTTTATTGAACACACACTCACACATTGTTGTTTCTGTCCACAGAGACCAAACCGGTAGTGAAGAGCAAAATTAAACCTGCTGCGCCCAAAGAAGTCTTACAAAAACTGGAGGTAAAATATCGGAATTAAAAAAAAAATATATATATATATATATATATATATATATATATATATATATATATATATATATATATATATATATATATATATATTATATCTCCGAAAGTAGTTCCAGCTGCAGGATAAATCACAGGTTTATAATAATATGTGCATTGTAATACCTTATCGTTTCTATAGTAACAGCTTACACAGGGTCTTGTACAGCGGACGCGTCACATAGACAAGTTAAAATCGTGTGTAATCGTTGATATAGTGAAGTTTTTTGTAAGGAGATGTTTAATTGCATTTATGGAGTCTCCAATGTCCCCTGTTTAGAGGTAAATTTCTTACAACAGCACAAACCTCTAAGTGATTCCCCAAGTGATTCCCAAATCACCCCAATGATTCCTTAAGTGATTCCCAAAGTGATTTCCCAAGTGATTCCTAAATCAATAAAATGATTCAAGTGATTCCTCAAGTGATTCCCTAAGTGATTCCCAAATCACCCCCAATGATTCCTCAGATGATTCCCCACGAGGTTCCCAAAGTGATTCCTTAAGTGATTCCCCAAGTGATTTGCAAATCAGCCTAATGATTTCCCAAGTGATTCCCAAAGTGATTCCCCAAGTGTTTCCCAAATCACCCCAGTGAGTCCAAAGTGATTCCCCAAGTGGTTCTCAAAGTGATTCCCCAAGTAATTCCCAAATCACCTCAATGATTCCCCAAGTGATTCCCAAATCACCCCAATGATTCCTCAAGTGGTTCCCAACGTGATTCCCAAGTCACCCCAATGATTCCATATGCAGATGATGTAATAACAATATAATGATATGATGATATTGAAATGATCTTGTCCTGTCTTTTCCCAATCTTATTTTTGTTATTATCTATAATGATAGAAGACAGATTGATGAACAGATACAGCTCCAGAATGATTGGCACCCTTAGTAAAAATGGCACATTTTTTTTTTTTAATTTGGTTTTTATTTATTTATTATTTATTTTTGGTTAAATCGTTTGATCTGACACCGAAACTATGTGAGAAATCGAATCATTAACTGGAGTAAATTTCACAGAATAATAAATGAAAGCTAATAAATCCCGAGGCTGGCTGTAGATGGTGACAGATCATTTCATGGATTGATAGTCAGACAGACAGTGCGACAAATAGATGTCTGAATTCAGGCAGGCAAACATATACGACGCTAACCTTTTCAACAGAACCTGGAAAAGAAAGAGGCTGAGAACCAGTCCGAGGAGGAAGAGGACGAGGAGAAGAAGCAGAAGAAGGCCGGAGAGGAAGAAGAAGAGCCTGACGACGCTGAGGACTACAATGAAGAAGAGTTTGAAGAGGTGAGAAGTTCGGAGATGAGCTCTGAGATGATCAATGCTGTAGATTAGTATTAGAATCTACGTTTGCGTTTGTTATTGTAAAACGAATCAGCACCTTCTGACCAATCGGAATGGAGAACTCGAATGTGATCTCAGACCCTGTTTCCGCCGTGTGTTTCAGGAGACGGACTACATCATGTCGTACTTTGACAACGGCGAGGATTTTGGAGGAGACAGTGACGACAATATAGATGAAGCCACCTACTGAAAAACACCATTTTAAACACTGTTTTATTTATTCCTCGTGTGCTGGAGGAAGGACAGTGTGTGTGTGAGAGAGAGACATGTGAGTCATGGCATATGTAAACTCTCACTGAATTCCTGTATTGTTTCTAACACACCCTCGCCGATTTCCCAGAGAAGAGGAGGAGCGTGTAGCGTGGGAATGCAAGCAAAACCCACATCGTTCCATAACATCCTGCTCTCTAATTAGCATGCTAATTCTTGTTAAATCCATATAAACGAGATGTAACTAATTCCTGTTCCGAGAATCAGAGGCGAGTACAAATGACATACAACCCAACTTGAACTCGAATATATTTTAAACATTAGGTATTTCATTGCTGCTGTTTACATTTATTATCAGCTTTATCCGGTATTTATGCTGTTTTTAAAAGGATACGCCAGAATGCAATGCATTTTGGGATATTATCATAATGTCACTGAATGTGTTTGAGACAATTAACTGTAAACCGTGCTGATGAAGAGATGATAAAGTGTTAAACGTGCTCAACTGTTAAACCATGAAGGTAAATATAATGAAGTTGTCCAGCAGGTGGCGTAATTTACTAGAGAAGCAGAGCTGTTCTGTCTGGTGAGAAGTGAAGTGAGTTGAAGCGCTAAACAAACTTTATTTATCTCAATAAAGCGGGCGGGGCGATATCAGGGCATGATGGAATAATGTGATATGACAATCGTAAGCAATGATGTACTTTAAGTGCGTTTATGAATGAAAATGTTTCTTGGTTCGCGTGGAGCGAATATAATACCCTGGCTCAGTTCAGTGTCTGGTTATTCTCACTGAGTTCACTTCTCTCAGTTTGTATTAGCGTTTAAAATGGAAACCTGTACACTTTCATTTTATTTATTTATTTATTTATTTATTTTTAAAGTCCAGTTTGAAAAGTCCACACAGGAAGTGATGTCGTGTAATGACACCAGAACCTGATTACCGGCTGAAGCAGACTGAGTTTTTGATTTGTTTTTGTTTTTGTTTTGTTTTGTTCGATTGTTTTATCATTTCTTCGTCTTCAGTAAGCGCTTTATCCTGATCAGGGTCACGGCGAACGTGTAGTTTATCCTGGGAATACTGGGGGAACACAGGAATACACCCTGGATCGTTCCATCACACACTCAAACTCGTTCACACCTCGGGGGGGATTTTATTTTAGCCAGTCCACCTAGCTGTGAGGTTTCTCACAGGAAAGCGGAAGAAAGAAAACAAGAGGAATACGGGGAGAACTCCTGCGCAGAAACTCCACACGGACGGTAACCTGAGCTCGGGATCGAATCGGGGAGTGCGATGCGCTTTATAACAGCAAAATGTGTCATGTCCACCATGGACAATTCCTCCCCAGACCACCAAAGGGCAGCCTCACACATTTTTTTTTCTTTTGTCGTCTGCTCCATTTCCTTCCTTGATTGTGCCACCTGTTTTGTGTTTCCCCAATTACTTCTCTGTTTAAGTTCCGCGTTTTGCCTCCTCGGTTGTGGAACATTGTGTGTGTTTATTTGCACCGTGAGTGCTTTTTTTCCTGTTGAGTTTGCTTTTCTTCACCTTGCCTTAGTCTAGAGGTTCTAGTTTGTGGGATCTAGAACCACTTGGGTTTTTTTTTTTTAGTTGTTTTGCTGATAAAGAGTTCTGCACTGGGGTGCACGGTGGTTTAACGGTTAGCACTGTTACCTCGCACCTGCGGGGTCAGGGGTTCAAATCCCACCACTGCCCTGGGTGTGCCGGAATTGGCATGTTCTCCCTGTGCTTCAGGGGTTTCCTCCTCCGGTCCAAAGACACACATGCACCGTAGGCCGATTGCCATTTCCAAATTGTTGATGGATGGATGGATGGATGGGATTCGGCACTCGCATCTGACTCATTTTATTCCATGACGAAATGCTAGAGACATAACGTACAGTACGTTTAATGATATTAACTAAAATGCATGACTCAAAATGAGCTTGTACAGATAACACAAGGAGGATATGTGTTGTGCGTGCCGGACAACGTTTTTTGCTTAACGGACATGACACATTGCTACACAATAATAATGTCACAAAGTATTACGCAACAAAATTGCCTGTTGAGGAGATGGCGAGACTAAACAAACAACAACAACAACGCATGAATATGCATCTAAACTGCGGTGGGGTGTGAGTGTGACGTGTGTGTATTTTTCTAGCAAGAAAGAAATAGAACCTAATGAATTAATATAATAAACAGAACATGAAGGAACGTGTATAACCGCTATATGTAACTGCACAAAGCAGCAGGAGGAATGGTCAGAAATGACCTTTGACCCCAGAATCTGACCGTACATTAAACCTGGTTTATCATATATTTCCCGTTCACTTCAGGAGGGAAAAAAAAAATGTGTGTGTCTGGACTTGAAGCGTTTACTTGACTCCTGAAATTTATCAGTTTTTCTCCCACGATGTTTCGCGTGATTGAAGCAGCACTGACCTTGAGGTGTGAGGGGAGGTGTACACTTTTTCAACACATTTCCCGTTTCACACAGTGTGTGTGTGTGTGTGTGTGAAAACAATGTTTAAAATTTCCCACTTACAGCATTTCACCAGAACGGTACGGTATTTATTGTATAGCTTTAACCCCCGGATCATAAGAATCAGGTTTATGATCTCATTTTATTGATAGTCACAGTCGCACAGGATTAGCTCTAGCTACACATGTATAGCAAGAAGCTGTGCATTATGACCTTTGACCCTGAACCCTGGTACATAAACGTAATATTTGCGAATACACAAACGTGTGTCATCGTCAATACAGTTACGGTGAAGTTTTCCATAAGATGTTTATCCGTCGTCAATGGAAGGAGTCTCCAGTGTCAGCACTTGGTAACGGTCAGGATAAACAGCTGGAACTTTAAGTTTTCCGACACGGGAAAGTCTTCAGGATGGAAGAGTTTGAGGGGGAAAAAAAGAGATGAAAGCCTGTTCATAGCTGCTATAACATAAGTGAAATAAGAACTAGCTTGTTTCCTGGATGTTTCGCATGTACTGTAACAATAAACTGATAAAAACAACAGTTGTTTATTAATGAGAAAATTGTTCATTAATGAGAAAATTGTTCATTAATGTTGTATAAGTGGAATAAAACACTTAATGTGCAGTTATTGGAAAATAATCAACCTCGGGGTAGTAACGTGACGGTAACACCGCTTCACATCACACCACCACGTCCTTGATTATTTTCCCATAAGTGCATTCCTTCAAGTGGTTCATTCCTTACATAACATTCAGCATTGCTGGGTTATATCAATCCCTGCTGAAACAAACACTCCATTAGAAACCATTACGGATGTCTAGTGGCTCCTAATGAGGTTTAATGTGTTTCTGGTGATGGTTCCTGATGGCCTTTCTTGTGTTGTTCTGATGGTAGTCATCTACACATGCTGGTATTTAATAGTGAACCCAGAAAATTCCTAATGCGAAGGTTCATAAAGCTGAAGCAAACCAATATAACCATATCTGAGGGTTGATGGAAACCGTTAGGGATTTTTTCATGAAGGATTGTATTTATTGAATACATCAGGGATATCACACTGTGCAAACGTGCATGGTGTAAGCGATACACATTCCTGGATGCTGGCAAGGGCATGCTGAAACATACATAAACACCAGGAACGGATGAATCATTGCACGTTATTGTGAGGCATTGGTAGTTGCAGTGCAGTACTACGAAATGATAAAGACTTTTAAAGCAGTTCTACGGAGCCAGAGAGATTGTGCGTTAGCGTGTAGTAAATTTGATTGACAGCTGTGTCTGCACAATGACTGTCCAAGCATTGAAAGCTTATTTATGGACTGAGTGACGCTCATACTCATACATATCAAAACATAGCACCGTGACCTTTGTTCGCAGTGCCGAGCTCTGTGTGTGTGTGTGTGTGTGTGTGTGTGTGTGTGTGTGTGTGTGTGTGTGTGTGTGTGTGGCTACGTATGCAGAATGTTTTTGTGGTGAGTTTAAAGAACACAGTGTACCACAAAGACCGAAACATCACCCACTCTCTTGTGTGCTCCATATCACCCTGAGAGAATAAATCACTCTCAGATACAAGACGTAGAAGTAAAGTTGTGTACAACATTACAGCTGGAAACGTTCCAGGTATTGTAACTGTTCCTGTATTAGCAAAATCATAAAGAGAAAAAAAGATGAAATGTAAAACCACATCTACAGCTACAGCATTGTTTTCAAGACATATTAATTATCATGAAGCTGCTTTTCAGAAATCAGTCCGCACAACATCTACAGCAGTAACCTACTATAAAAGTACGAGAACTAGAGAACCACTGAGAGGAACCGAGACCTGTACAGAGATCTCAGTCCACTCATCTGATACTGATTTGCAGAAATTGGTTTAAAACAGATGCAGGAGTTCAGGGAAAGGACATGCCGTGATATAAGATCAGGGATTGATGTTGTGAATTGGAGGATGTACTGATCAGGGTAGAAGTATACAGGCTACTAGAGTGCAATACATTCATGAGATGAGGGACATCTTTTGCTCTTGAACCTTGGTTTTAAACTGACATGCTGTTTTTGTATACATGAAATAATACGTTGTCTTATTATTTATCAGTATCAGCATCTTAAACCCCATTAGTGATTAGTGAGCCTTGGTCAGACGCATATGAAGGACATTTTGAATTGAATTGATTTACCCTTACCGAAAAATGAGACATATTTTTCTGTAATCCACGCATGCGAATTCCAGTAAACACATCACGACATCATGTGAAGATCATGCGCAGTGATCATATGTCCACATGTCATACATGTGAAAATAAACATGCGGGGCAGGGGCTTGATCGGGGGATGGGGGGGCGCGGAATCATGTAATGTAAATAAAAGAATCATATTGGGTCAGGGGGATCATGTGAAAAATCATAGGGGGGGAATCATGTAATGTAATGTAAATAAAGGAATCATATTGGGTCAGGGGGATCATGTGAAAAATCACGGGGGGGGGGGGAATCATGTAATGTAATGTAAATAAAGGAATCATACTGGGTCAGGGGGATCATGTGAAAAATCACAGGGGGGGAATCATGTAATGTAATGTAAATAAAGGAATCATATTGGGTCAGGGGGATCATGTGAAAAATCACATGTTGAAAATAAATGTGAAAAAAAAAACCACGTGCAAAAATCACCTATGAACATAAATAATAAATAAAATGTGGAGAAAAGAAATCACGTCGGTTATTTTTTAAATTAACAAGTGAATTAGATGGGGGTGGGGGGTGTAGGGGGTTGGGTGGCAAGTGAAAGTAAATGAATCATGTTTAAAAAGAAAATAATCGCATATTTTATCGGTCTGGTCGTCCTACAAACAGCGACAACACCCGAGGCAAGTTTTATGATAAATCCGACTTTTTCTGATCGCGTCATACATTGACGCGCGCTAAAAGTAATTTTGTAGGTTTGATAGGTTTTGAAAGTAACGTGAAAGTAAAGTAATTAGTAATCTGATTCATTTTGATATGTAGTAATCAGTAATGTAATCAGATGACCATTTTAAAGTAGTAATTAGTCATCTGTAGGGGATTAGTTTTTTAAGTAACTTACCCAACACTGGTTATAACCATGCTTAACCAGCACACAGTTTCTTCACTAACTTGATATTTTGAGTTTGTATAATGATAATGAGTCTTTATTAATCACATATACATTACAGCAGAGTGAAATTCTTTTTTTCGCATACCCCAGCATGTTAGGAAGTTGGGGTCAGAGCGCAGGGTCAGCCATGATACAGCACGCCCTGGAGCAGAGAGGGTCAAGGGCCTTGCTCAAGGGCCCAACAGTGGCAGCTTGGCAGTGCTGGGGCTTGAACCCCCGACTTTCCAATGACCTTCCTAACCCTTACCCAGAGCCTTAACCATAAGCGCTAAGCCACCACTGGTAACTGAGTCCTCTCTGCTCATGAGTTTATACAATTCTTTGCATAATTGCATACACATGATAATTTCTTTCATTATAATTAGCAGGAAGCCCTGAAAGCCCTGCCTCACAACCAAACACATGAAAGTAAAACCCAAAACAATACAAGAACAGACAACGCTACATCCGTTACGAGTGTTTGAATAATTTAATTGATTGATTTCACCAAGTCGTCGCTGCCCTAAGGTCAACAACCAGTACCGGCCAATCAAAATCCTAGCTAGCCTACATTCTGTAGCTTTCATAGTAGCAAGATAAGCAACAAGCAGCCTGCCAGCCAACATTTTCTAAATTATGTTCACGTAGCTATGAGTGTTAGTTTAATAGAAGAAAATAAACCAGCAAAACAGTAGAATAAAATTGTACCTACAAAAAAAAATACTTTACAGAGAATCCAACAGCTCAGATTTGTGGTGATGCCGTCACAAATGTTCTGCGCTTTTGATTGGCTGGTGTTGGTTGTTGACGCTCGTCTACCAAACCGCTCAAGTCCAGCTCTTTACCAAGCTCTTATTTTATGGCCAGCAGTGACAACATGCTAATGTTGTCTTCTTTGGCCCATTTTAGTTTAATCTTTAGCTTTCCTTTTCTTTGATACACTTAGTGTGGTTTTAAGGTTAGCCATGCTTTTCCCCCCATCTTCTTTTCTAACTCTAGTTAAAAACTGATCAGTGGTTAAAAAAATAAAGAAAAACCTGCACGCCAATAAACCGTCTTCAAACTGTGTTCTGAGAGCCTTGTGTTTTATTACCTTGCTTATAAAGTATCTTGGTAAGTTTTGTGTCTGACTTGGCATAATATCCAATCAGTCTAATCATTAAGTTTAAATCTCTTCTCAACTTGGCATGTGCTCGATAGGTGCAGTCGGTAATCCATTCCTCTTCCTGTTTTAGTTTCTCAGAGGAAGTGTGAACGGGGAGTAGATGCTGACTCAGTTTCCTTTATTAGTACAAAGCTGGGTATTCAAACACAACGTTCACGTGAGTGTGTAATGAGATAAAACAGAAATTAGGCTCTTTAGAGTGTTTCCTACAAGGCTGGTGGAGCAACTAGAAGTATACAGTCCAAGTACACATTGTCTAAGTAAAATACAGACTACACAAAGTGAGAGAACCTTAAGTTTAGGTTTCGTTTGTTTCAGTGAAAGGGCCAGTAGAGCATTATGTACTTAACACTTTAAAATCACATATTCAGCTGCCTTTAAGTGTGAGTGTAATAGATTGCACCACATGGTTATTATTACGCCATTGATGAGACCTTGGGATATAACGCATTGGTTAAATTTGATCGTTTGATCGTCAAGCTAATGATAGGTATTCGATTTTAGCCCTCCCATCTAATATGACCAGCAATATTAGTTTGTTTTTGGTCACGTCCAACGAAGTCAGCTCGTGCGTTTTTCCACAATCTGCCTGCTTTACGCTGTAATGCATTTTTAATACTATCAAACACCAGCACGCAGCGTTGGTCACATGTCAGGATAATAATGCAGCTGTAGGTCCTGCTGTATGCTTTCTTTGGTTTGTTTGTCTCCGAGTTATCGCTTCCCTCCTGCACAGCGCTTCTGACGCTCGTTCGGCTCTTCGACAGGATGCCTGTATTATTTCAACAAACAGCGCAGTTAATACCACTGTTCACATTTCCCGAGTCAATAAACAGTCCGCTTCGGACTTCCTTCCTTGTCACTCTCAGGGTCGAGACCTGAAGAATCACGCCTAACCCTCGACCCTAGCTCATAAACACTACACCATAAACCATATTGCTAATATCAATCCTAAATCCTGATACGTAGTGACACCAGACCAGGAATCCTAAACCCTAATAAACCTTAATCATAGCCCTAACACTAAAACTTAAACCATCATGCCAAGCCTGAACCTAAAACCCAGTTCGAGATACTAACCCTAAACCATCATGCTAACGCTAACGTTAGCATTAAATCCTAGCCCTGATCACTAAACCATATAAACCTGGTTTATCCATGGTTGTACTCTCACATATTAATAAGAAATAGACAAGAACGAAAACAATAACATGCGTTCAGTCATAACACCGAGTCAAGGCCTGTAGGCCGGGTCTGGACCTTATCGCATGTTTTCTTCACTACATGTTTGACTTTCCGACATGTTTATGATTTGCTGCTGTTTTACAGTAAAAACAGTGAAGATTACCAAAACCAAAACATATGGAATACTGAGGAGGGAAGTAGAAACGTGACAAGAACTTTGTATGTGAAGACATATGCGATCAATCAGGACTTACTGTATAGCACTAGCTTTATGCAGGAGGAAGCACACCATGCTTATATGGCCTTCTCTCTCAGGTCAGCAGTGTGTGACTCTGTTACATACAGCATTGCCCAGGAGTTCTTGGAAAATTTAGCACACCCCACTCTGAACACTGAGGTCCAGGATGGAAATGGGTGGGACAATGATGTCCTGTGGCAATGCTCCAGTGTTTACATGCACAACAAACCATCTCTGAACAGAACAGTAGCTCTGCGACCTTTTACCTACTTTCTCATTATATAATTACACGCAGTGCCAACCGGCTGTTTCAGAGCCTGGTACGGTGTTTATCTCGCAATGTCACAGGAGCACTGCAACCTTTTACCTACTTAGCCACCGCATACTTACCTCCAGTGCCAACTGGCTGTTTCAGAGCCTGGTACAGTGCTTATCTCGTATTGTGGCAGGTGAGATTTATACGCAGGGATTTCCTACCATGCTGTAGATCTGATTCAGTGGCAAGTCCAACTGTTAAGACTTACTGCTACAAGACATTAATGCTGCCCTGTCAAACTTTTTTTGGTTAAAAATGAACAAAAATCAAATATTGAGCAAGTTTGTAAAACAATCAGTGTTCAAAACTGTCTCCTTAACTACCCAGATTCGCAATGGTAAGCTTATAATATTGATTTATAATTTGAACTGTCGGGTCGGATACCGTGGGAAACGTCAGTTTGTCGTCATTCGCGTCATCTCACGTCCGTAAACAGAAAGAAGAGCTGGCTACTATATCGCGTATTTGGGCGCTGAGGATGGTGGAGTGTTTGTAGTTTGTCCTTACAACAGTTGCTCAGAATCGATACTTGTCATCTAGACGGCTGCTTTAATCTGGATCGTTCTAAACGCAGTCATGGTGGACATCTGGGGAATCAGCTACTGTCAAAACCGAGGAACCTCGAACTGCGGAGAGAATGCAGTCAAAAAGGGAACGCGACAGGGCCCGTGATAAAACCAGAATATCAGCATGGCTTTGGAGAGGTGGAGACAACGCAGAGATCTGGAGGGATTGAAGACTGACTCGGAGATGGCTTTTTATCTGCTGAACAGGTCAAACATTTCAGTGGCTCAATGGGTAGCTAGCTAACATTAACGCACTCGTTACGCTTGATTCAGCTAGGTATCCAGTTTCCTATGGGGCTTTTATTTTTCTGGTAAATTGCACTTATTTTCTGCTAGCTATGAGAGAGAGAGAGAAAGAGAGAGAGAGAGAGTGAGTAACTCAACTCTACTACAAGAAAACCGTATCCGCGTATCGTATTGTATCGTATCGAATAAGAATTGGAGCTAATATACAACATGTACGAATACCTCAAACTGTCAGATTCATCCGCGCAGAGGAGCAGTGCCGAAGCACAAACCACGTAAAAAATAAATTTAAAAAAATCCACAAGTAATTAGCAATTTTATGTTTCAAACACAGATGGCGATAGAGAGTCATAAGTTCAGTACTGCAGTTTTAATCATTTTTAAAACTATATATATATAGTAATGAATGAATTTAGCTGGTTCTATTTCCCAAAATATAAACACAAATGTTCAGTTTAAACCACACTGACCCTGATCCAGGGTAAATCACTTTCTGAAGATGGATGAATGAATGTGGTAAAAACATTGTGCAGGGCCTTGCGAGCAACACACCACAGCCAATACCATCCAGTGTTAATGAACATGAATAATGGCCTTTATTTGTCCTGGAAGCTTCATATCTTCGGGGCTGGGGGCTCAAATCCTGCCCTGTGTGCGTAGAGCCTGCATGCTCCCCGTGCCTTGAAGGCTCCCCCTGGGTACCCTGATTTCCTCCACCAGTCCAATGCACATACATGTGCTGTAGGCGAATTAGTATTTCCAAATTGTGTGAATATGTTTGTTTGATTGTGCCCAGTCCTGGGTGTCCCCGACCATGCGCCTTGCCCGAGTCCCCTGGGATAGGCTCCCCGCGAGTGACCCTGCGCAGGATACGCCGTACAGAAAATGGAAGCTATATTTCCTAATGTAGTGATTTTTTTTTTCAACTCAATTTGATTTGTATAGCGCTTTTTACAACAGACATTGTCTCAAAGCAGCTTTACAGAAACATATAAACACAGTATAGAGATTTTAAATGTGCGAATTTACCCCCCCCCCCCCCCACCCCAAGCCGGTGGCGACAGTGGCAAGAAAAACTCCCTAAGATGTTAAGCAAGCAAGTCTTGCTTAACATCTACAAGCAAGTCTTCAGCGATGTATCTTTCAATAGTTTTAACAATGTACCTATTAGTGTTGAACAATGCACTATATCATAAGATCTCATCGATGTTTTTTTTTTTAAAAAAACAGGGTGGGGGGCAGTTCTGTCATCTGTCCTTATGTGTAATTTACACTTTGATTGGACGTAATGTGTCCTCTTTTAGTTTCACCTCAGTTTAGCTCAGTGGTTAAGACTATGGATTACCGATCGGAAGATCGTGAGTTAAAATCCCAGCACTGCCGAGCTGTCACTGCTGGGCCCCTGAGCAAGGCCCTTAACCCTCAACTGCTCAGTTGTATAAATGACATCACTGTAAGTCGCTCTGGATAAGCGCGTCTGCCAAATGCCGTAAATGTACATGTAAGTAAACGGACGAATCCACCTCGTTCACCTTCACGACTGTGTTCCATCAGTGCTGATGACGTGTGTGGAAAAACATCAGATCCAGGGGTCACTGGGTGGATCAACAGCTAGAAAGAAATCAGACCTAGCACCACTTCTTATTGGTGGAGCTCGTTTCCACAAAAATGCAAAATAATCTGATTTAAGTCTTTTGTTAACAGCAAATATTCTGCAAAAAAAAAAAAAGAAAAAGAAAATGCAACCTCATTTTGATCTGGTTTCAACCAGCTGCCCCTGCACCGTCTTTCATTTTGACCCTGCCTCTCCGTTTTCCTTCCTAGCCCTCTGTTCTTTTCCGTTTTTTTTCTCTCTCTTTCCTCCAAACACGACTGAGAACATTCCGATCTCAGCCTTCGAGGGAGGAGCATGTTTGCACACTTATGTTCCTATAATGTTCTCCTCTGCCTGCAGCTCTGCACGCACCCACAGTACACCCACCCACCCACCCCCCCCACACACACACACACACACACACACACGTGTTCCTGTACCTGATCACGTCTTGCATGCCCCGAGGTTGTTTTGCACAGTCACAGAGTCGAAATAGGACACTGTGGTCATGTCACTGAACACCAACAGCGGGCATCATGTAATATTTGACCTTTTTTAAATTCTCTCGACTGTAATATTTATCTTTCTGTTATGCTTACTGCGGTCATGTTGTGAAAGAGGATATAGGTTGCGGGTAAAGATTTCCTACGCCTGCTTGCGGTTTACCCGTGCTTAAAAACGATGTGGGTTTTGGATATTGAAACCTTTAACCTGTAGGAAATCTGTTTTTATATATACACACGTTAGCTTTATTCCAGGTTTGGGTTTATTCTGCATGCATCTTCTGCAGAACACGTGCTCTCGCTCGATTGCTTGCGCACGAACCTTCACTGTGTTCCGCATGCTATGTTCTTCAGATCCTCAACGTGTCGTAGGTTACGCAAGTATCCGTGTGCGTCTGTGTTCTCACTTCAACAGGAAGTAGAAAGACATTGCACAGCAGCATGCTGAATTCTCGGTTGTACACGGTATTATAATTAAATACTCGGAATTGTTCAAAAATAAAAGTGTCACATGACAATGTTGATTGAAGTAAACTTAATTATGTAGCGCGACCAATAAGCAAATTTTCCCCTTTTTGTATATAATGTTATATAAGGAGTAAAAAATGTCACGGCAAAACACCTGATTATTCATTTTTAATTATTTATTTACTTTTATTAAAGAACAACTTTCTTGTGTTTACTGTTACAAAGCGCTGACACCGGAGATGTCTTCCATAAACACTAAGCAAATCTACTCGCAGAAATTTATTTATTTATTTATTTATTTTAATCGGATTTATTTGGAGTGTCTGCCATACAGTAAGTTGTTACTATAGAAACGATACTGTATTTAAATGAGCACGTTAATATTGTATATTAAACCTACTGCTATACACTACTACTTCAGCCACTGAGAATAACATCGAAGGAACGCTTTAAAATAAAATACCTAGTCCTGTTAAGACGGATTCTAGGACTAGGTCTGTTATGGATATATCCATGGTCTATGTGGAATATAGACAGCTGTTTCTGTATTCAGCGTTTAAGGATGTGAAAGCCCACGCTCAGCAAAAAAGATCAAATTTCCCACCAGAAGCCACACCCACCCCTGAAACGTGCATTACACACACAGAGCTCTGAACAGCGTGTACCCTAGAGTCGAGTGAGGAGGTTCTATCTGGCCTGCGGTTCTACATCAGTTACTCATAGAGGAAGCTGCTCTTTAAAGCAAACTGCTTTGAGTCACACTGGTCTGGAGGGAAGACGAGCATGTGCTCGCTGCATGAGCACGGCATGCCCGAGCCCATCAGCCAATCAGAGCGCGAGTGATCAGGCTGATGCACCAACCAGAGATAACTGCATTTAATGACACAAAAGCTTGTTATTGTGTCTGAGAAAGCAGAAACGACTGACATGTGCAGAGGGAAAAAACATTACTGAGAGAGAGAGAGAGAGAGAGAGAGAGAGAGAGAGAGAGAGAGAGAGAGTACATTTAGTTTGTCCTTAATTTGTACATGTATGCACATTGTTTGTACAATTACCTTTTTCTTTTTTTTTAAATAGTGTTTTTTATTCAGTTTTATTTGATTTTGTTGTGTCTTTTATTTTTATTTTTTTGTGTTTACACTACCCTTCCCTTGTACTTGCTTTGGCAATAAAAATGTACAATTGTTTGTCATGTCAATACAGCACATGAAAACTGAGAGAGAGAGCGAGAGAGAGATTTGACATTTATGGTTCCTTTAATGTATCCGTTTTAAATATTTACATCTTTAAATGTTTTAAAACATCCCTCAGACCCCACACCGCACACCCCACACCCAAATAACCAAAAGCCCCTTCGGTCTTGTTCTGATTTCACTTTAAATAACTCCAGTAAGAATGTTCATAACTTGTCATTTCTTGTGGCGTGTTGTGCTGATTTTTACAAATTTCACCTTTTCGGGGAAGTAGCTGGAGAGAAAGAGTGAGAGTGAGAGAGAGAGAGAGAGAGAGAGAGAGAGAGAGAGAGAGAGAGACAGGGGGAGAGAGAGACAGAGAGAGAGACTGGGAGAGGGAGGGAGAGAGAGAGACAGACAGACAGAGAGAGACAGAGAGACAGACTGGGAGAGGGAGGGAGAGAGACAGGCAAACAGAGAGAGAGACAGGGGAGAGAGAGACAGAGAGACAGACTGGGAGAGGGAGGGAGAGAGAGACAGGGAGAGAGAGAGGGAGAGAGTGAGACAAGGAGAGGGAGAGAGAGAGAGAGGGAGGGGGAGAGAGAGAGAGAGACAGACATTGAGAGAGACAGGGAGAGAGGGACACAAGGAGAGGGAGAGAGAGACAGACATTGAGAGAGACAGGGAGAGAGAGACAGGGAGAGAGTGAGACAAGGAGAGGGAGAGAGAGACAGAGAGAGAGGGAGAGAGAGAGACAGACATTGAGAGAGACAGAGAGAGAGACAGACAGACATTAAGAGAGACAGAGAGAGAGACAGACAGACATTGAGAGAGACAGACAGAGAGAGAGAGAGAGACAATGAGAGAGAGAGGCAAAGAGAGAGCAAGAGAGAGAGAGAGAGAGAGAGAGAGAGAATGAGAAGTCTGAGGAGTGAGACTGATCTCATCTGGGCTAAAAGTTTAGTCATGACTCGTCTATTCATGACTCGGACATTTATCTTCACATGACAAACGTTTAAAGTATTTCTACATAATACAGCTTGTCTTTCATTACAACTTTATTTCCATCAGCTTTTCTTACACTTCCTGCTTTTACAAAGACCGCTGACAGCACAAACCTACACACTTTCTTCATACTTCACTTCACTTCCTACTGTAATTAACACCAATCCATCCCAAATTAGCATGCTAGTCAGATGCTTAGCTTCACGTCTTCACATTTCCACTTCTCCAAAACCTTTTAGCCGACTCTGCCGTTTTCATGCACGTGATCTTTATTTCAGGATCATCGTTGGTCAGGTCGTTTATCTAACCCGAAGCTACAATGCAACGTCAGACATTTTAACATGTACTAAATGCTAGCGCATGCAGAACCCATTCTGACAAGGCTGTGAGAGTTGTTATTTTACTCTGTGTGTGTGTGTGTGTGTGTGTGTGTGTGTGTGCGCGCGCAACCCTATGTTTACACTAGCGAGTGACAGGCAACCATTCAGTTTAATTACGTGTAATTACATTTAAATTAATGTCCGTGACAGGTAGCAAAACAACAAGATTTCCTCAACTCTATGCAAATGAGATATGACCCAATAAATCCAGATGATTGGCTCAAAAAGATTCCTTGGACCAATCCTATGGAGCGAAGTTTTTTTTTTTTTTCCAGTTCCCCATGCACAACATTACCTGTAATTAGCTCCTATTTAACACAAAAATGAAGGAAAAAGGTATAGGCGTGGTTTATCTTCCTCCTGTCAGAGATCGTTGGTGCTCCTGGTGAGTGTACGTAGCTAGCTTGCTTTGCTAATCTAGTGCTAGCCAAAGCTAGTACTAATGTTAGCGGTCGCTACGCACCCACAAGAGCAAAACCCCTAGCGGCTTCTCAACTGATAGAATTAGCGTAGGGATAGCGTGTGATAACGGCTCGAACACTGTGACTGGTGAGCCTTCAAGTTCATGATCTTCAGAGTTAAGAACTCGCTAGATTAAAGTGTGTGTGTGTGTGTGTGTGTGTGTGTGTGTGATATATGAGATTATGACGTTTGCTTCACTAACGAGTTACTGTACACCGCTGAGACACACAGGACACTCTACGTTCAGTAAACTCTAACGCTGGGTGAGATATAACGCTGCTTGTGGTGTGTGTTCCAGTGGGTTCCTCTGAGAAATGCAACCAACGGATGGGAAACAGTCACAGGATGAACGGAATACCGTGGAAGTTTAGTTCGCAGTTCACGATACACGTAAAAACGCTGTCATTTTTGCGGTTGTTGACGTTCCTGAGAGTTTTGTCTTGTTTCTTCTTTTACTTTGCCTGTATGAAAGACAGAACTGCTGGGTGCTAGCGAGCTAATCATTAGCCCTAGTCATTCCATTTTACTGTCCTTATCCGTCTGTCTTTAATCTAGACTTTATCTGTCTCAGTCTATCTGTCTCTCTCTCTCTTCATTAATCTTCTTTGCATTTATCCACCTGTCTGTCTGCCTTTTCCTCTCATCTTAGCTTTTCTCATTCCACTTGACTATGTATTTGTCTGTCTGTCTGTCTGTCTGTCTGTCTGCCTTTTCCTCTTATCTTTGCCTTTTTTCTATCTGTCTTTCTATCTATCTTTACCTCTCAAATTTGCCGTTTTATTTCTGTCTGTCATCATCTCTCATCTCGGCCCCTCACTGTCTGTCTCTCTGTCTGTCTGTCTTTATTTCACATCTTCGCCTTTCTGTCTGCCTGCCTTTGTCTCTCAACTTTGCCTTTTTTGTCTGTCTGTCTGTCTCTTTCTCATCTTTACATCTATCTATCTATCTATCTATCTATCTGTCTGTCCGTCTATATGTCTGCCTTTTCCTCTCATCTCTGCCTTTTCCTATCTGTCTTTCTATCTATCTTTATTTCTCATATTTGTTTTTCTCTGTCCATCTGACTATGTGTCTCTCTACCTGTCTGTCTTTCTGGCTAGCTGGCTGGCTGTCTTATTGCTTTTGCTCTTTCTCTATCTGTCCATCTGTCTGTCTGTCTGTTGTTATTTCTCATCTTTTCCTTTCTCTATGTCTGTCTTTATTTCTGATATTTTGCCATTTTCTGTCTGTCTGTCTGTCTGTGTCTCTTTATTCATCTTTGCCTTTATGTGTCTGTCTGTCTGTCTATCTTTATTCAACTTCTTAGCCCTTCTGTCTGTCTGCCTATTGTCTCTCATCTTTACCTTTTTTGTCTGTCTGTCCTCCTGTCTCTTTTTCATCTTTACATCTATCTGTCTGTCTGTCTGTCTGTCTGTGTGCAAATGTGTCTGTCTCTCATATCCACTAAACACGTTCTTCAGTGTGACTGAACGCTCTCATCAGAAAGAGTCATGCAGAAAGACTTAAGAGAGGGAGAGGTGGAAGAAAAGGGTGCGGGCATCTGAGCACGCCGCGTGAGCGTGCAAGCCCTCGTGAACATTTCCCTCAGCCAATCGAATTCAGCGTCATCTTCGATTCGAGCCAGTGAGAGAAAAGCACTTACACGCCGGGAAGTCGTCCAACCAGATAGGGAGTCACATGGGCAAGGAAATTCTGACTGACCTGAGACGGGGTAAAAAAAATAATAAAACTATGAAGCTCTTAGAAGTGACTCTGTGTTCCAATAAAACGTCCTGAAGTGAGGAACGGTTCAGGAGGTCATCGTTATCGTACAGAGCACAGCCAGACTGAAGCAAACAGAGTCTGAGGATCACTCGCTCCATTTCTGATTTTCCTGGACGTCTGTCAAACTCCGATACGAGAACGAGAACTATTTCAAGCTTGTCGGAGTGTGTGTGTGTGTGTGTGTGTGTGTGTGTGTGTGTGTGTGTGTGGAAAGATATTCAGCATTCCAATGCCATATTTGATCATGGTTTGGCGTAAACACATGTTCACCTACCTTCAATAAATTAACCAGCGTTGTGCTTCATTTCTAAATAAGGGCCTCCTTTGTTGTTCGCTTCATTTTCGAAAAGAACGAGTGTTCTTAGTGTTCTTGTGATTTAATCAGACTTTGTCATCATCATCATTCACTTCAGTCCCTAATCTTCCTGAGATCCTACCGCCATACGAGGACGTCACGTTTGATCCCAACTTATCGCTTCGTCTATACAGTATACCCTTGTACGGATTTCACAGGAGTATTACTCTTCTCCCAAACTTCTTCCCGTTTGAAAACATGGATGGATTTCCACGGATCTCAGGCGCTCGTTAACAGAAATATTAAGGAGGAATTACAAGGTGTGGTTTGTGTCTTAAGTGTTAGGGTGCACGCACGATTCGTCTTATAAACACAGTGAGCATAACATCTCTGCAGAGAAGCAAAGCATTCTGGGAAAATACTGGGTCTTTCTTCCGTCCAATCACAAGTGAAGTCGCTGATCCAGTTAAGGAATGCATTAGTGTACGTAATTATGTAGTGATGCAACTAATGATTATTTTTATAGTGATTAATCAGCCGATTGTTTTTTAAAGTTTACATATGGTCCACAAGACACATTAATAGCTGAGTTTATAAAAAACTACCCAGTTCAAAAGTTTACACACCCTTGATTATTGATCCTGCGTGTCGTTACCTGGATGATCCACGACTGTGTTTATGTTTTGTGAGAGTTCTTCACGAGTCCCTTGTTTGTCCTGAGCAGGTAAACTGCCCGCTGTTCTTCAGAAAAATCCTCCAGGTCCTGCACATTCTTTACTTTTCCAGCATCTTCTACATATTTAACTCCTTTCCAACAGCGACTATATGATGTCGAGATCCATCTTTTCAGACTGAGGACGACTGAGGGACTCGTACACGACTATTACAAAAGGTGTGAACGTTCACTGATGCTCACATTAAGAGCCAGGGGGGTGTAAACTTTTGAACAGGATGATCGGTGTACACAATGTTGTTTAAAGATCATTTAGTTCTGCCCTTCATACGCTAAATAAGATAGTTACATGTCCCCCAGAAGACAAAATACTAACACTGATCATCCCGTTCAAAAGTTTACACCCCCACCCCACCCCCATGGCTCTTAATGTATCGTGTTGCCTTCTTAACAAACAACATGTATATATACATATATATATATATATATATACATATATATATATATATATATATATATATATGTATATATGTATATATATGTATATATGTATATATATATATGTATATGTATATGTATATGTATATATATGTATATATATATGCATATATATATATATATATATATATATATATATATATATATATATATATATATGTCACGTTACTCAGGATGGTGTGTGAGGTCAACAGAACAGTACAACAAGCAGGATTTCCTAGAAAGCAGAGCTGTACCCTGAGGTGCTCTGTGCTACAGAAACATAATACAGCGTGTACACTCTCCAGTGCGTCCCTGACGAGATGAATAACGAGGCGATGAGACATGTCAGCACTCGGGCAGATTCATCCTCTTGTTACATTGCTCCACCGTGTTTGTTCCGTGTCAGTGTCGTCTTACTTGTCTGCACGGATTAAGTCGTGTGGCACAATGCCTTCAGGAGTAAATAAATAACCAACCGCAGGGCCGTTTCCCAGGAATCCCTGGGTGTCATTAAGTGTCTGGTAAAACTTTGACGCTGCTAATCTTGGAGGCTGTAACGACTTCATTGGACTGAACTTTTCAGGCCTCTACACCTCACCGCAGTGTCTCGATTCCAGCAGGAGATAAAAAGACGAGCGATGAAGATTTTCCCGGTCACTGGGTTATCGGGTAAAGAATAAAAACACGACAGTGTGTAACCGCTAGTATAGGAAAAGAATCAGCGCATGGGCGGTGGGTGTGATGTGGCCACAGGAATTTGTCAGCAATTACATTTATTATTAATTAAAGAACAAAACATCATACATTTTGCCCATTTATCGCTACATTAATTTTTGTTAATGGAACGTCCTGTTCCTGTTAGCGCTTACGTAATAGCGGCGATAAACAGTCGCTCTCTCTCTCTCTCTCTCTCTCTCGCACTCTCTCCCTCTCTCTCTATCTCGCGCTCTCTCTCTCTCTCTCTCTCTCTCGATGTTAATGAGAGACAAACATGTCGTTTTTCATGTTACCGAGAAACTATAAAGCCTGAAAAGTTAGAAAGTGCTGACACTGGAGACTCCTTCCACAAACTTTTTGCATAAAAACTTTGTCAATGTCGATGATTGTCAACGATTATAAGTTATTCTACATGGTATTAGCGTATTAGCGTGAATCTGTGAAGACTTGCAACATGTTTTACCAGTGTTCATGTTTCTACGTTAGATTTTACATCCTGTGGAGCTTTACGGGGGGAAGAAATCAGACCGTATCGTATGAAGCAGCGTCCTGCTGGGATTCTGTTCCTAAATGAATCTCTTGCTTTAATGCGGACTTTAATGGTGACATTGAACTGAGAGGAATTGGGTGAAAGGGTAGAGGTGCTTTCTGTATAAACTCACTGTTATGTTTCTAATGGAAACAGAAGTGGAGATGCCCGTATGTGTTTGACAAAGTTGAGTCTCTGTGCTGTATAACTTGAAACGTCTCTGGTTCAGTGTGATTCGACTCGCGTGTGTGGATCACACGCTAAGGATAGTCCATGTTTCCATCCACGCCTGGTTTAATGGCTCTGAGAACAATATATGTAAATAAAAGGCACTGGAGACAAGACAAGGGAAAGAGCAGGAGAGAGGTCATGAGAGATGACGCAGTGACTAAATGAAAACAATCCTGGCACGATGGTATAAAACATGCCAGCACATGTAGCAGGAATACTCTGAGGTGGAAAACTTTACGCTGCTTTCAACAATAGTGTGATTTTAAAAAGAAAAAAAAATTATTGTATACAATATATCCCCAATTCCGAAAAAGTTGGGACGCTGCGTAAAATGTAAATAAAAACAGAACGCAATGATTTGCAAATCTCGTAAACCCCATACATTATTCACAATAGAATATAGAAGACATATCAAATGTTTAAACTGAGGAAATGTCCTGTTTTACGAAAAGAAATCAGGTCATTTTGAACTCAATAGCCACAACACGTCTCAAGAAAGTCGGGACGGGGGCAACAAAAGGCTGGAAAACGGCTGAAAGACATTTTTTATACCCAGTCACGTTACTGACCTGTTGCTAATTAATATAATTAGATAAATAATGTTCCTCCAGCTGTTTATTTTCAGTAACACTTACTTTTCCAGCCTTTTGCTGCCCCCGTCCCAACTTTTTTGAGACGTGTTGTGGCCATGAAATTCAAAAAAAAAATTTTCTTAAAACGGAACAATTCCTCAGTTTAAACATTTGATATGTTTTCCATGTTCTGTCGTGAACAACGAACAGGTTTATGAGATTTGCAAATCATTGCGTTCTGTTTTTATTTACATTTTACACAGCGTCCCAACTCTTTTGGAATTGGGGCCGTGTTATCATAGGGACAATGCATCTTGGTCTCAGCGATATGTGGAAAATACCACCTGAAATGACATTCAATCAATTGTACTGTAGCATGAATTTGACGGCCGCAACACGTCTCAGAAAAGTTGGGACGGGGGTCGACGAACGGCTGGAGAAGTAAGTGTTACTAAAGAAGAAACCTTTTAAGGAGGAACATTTTGCAACTGATTAGGTTCATTGGCAACAGGTCAGTAACATGATTGGGTATAAAAAGACTATCTTAGAGAGGCAGAGTCTCTCTTTTACACAGCATCCCAACTTTTTGGGAACTGGGCTTGTAAAACGCGTAAGACTCACTGTTTATGCCAATAATATGCCAAGTCCAGAGCAAACCAGAACAGGGGCTTTAATCAGTGACCGGGTCTCTCATGGCCAGATGTAATCTCTATACACGGTGTCACAGTGACGCTCGTGACTGTATGAGTAGACAGACCGCTGCTTAAAATATGTATGGGGTAGTGCATAACCCTCAACATGGTGGAGGTATTATGTAAATCCTACACCTCCACAAAAAGCACCGATCGTCTTGTTGGTAAAGACGTGGCCTAATAACGCCTAGTGTATCCGATTCTTAAACTGCAGGTAGGAGCTAAAGTTTTGAGAGGGGAACTGTGGAATTGTCACACCGTGTGCATCATGGGATTGGTCTGGTGAATAATTAGAACCAACCATTTGGATTTGCATTCTAATTTACCTAGGATTAAAACATAGTCGCGCATGTACGCTCATAGAAAACGAGTCATCGTCCGTCTCTTTGTCATCTGATGGTGTGACTGCAGGGTCAGTGATGAAGAAGTTGACGGAGGAGGATGGTGTCACTCCTTTGTCAGTCACGGTGACACTAGCCAGTCATACGTGTCTGTGAGATCTTGTGCTTTGGACGAGGGAGGACAGCACTTTACGCTGCCCTGGAACACAGCATGAGGTTGGAAAAGATCGGCATGAGGTTGGCTGGATTCACAGGTCTCGTTTTGTGCCATCCGAGCCAAATACTGCCCTTTATTTATTTACCATTTCAAACCCGTGTTTCAAATGTCATCTTGATGATCCATTTCTGGTAAATGGGTCTCTCCCTATTCAAGTGGTCTCATATGGCTGAAAATGTTTGCCCACAAGTGTTGCCAAGATGGCCGCTGATTGAACAGACTTCAGTTATAAGGACTTTGGAGATGTGAGTGAGAAAGTTTGGCTTAAGTCTGAGTGGAAATGTAATGAGCAAAATTAGTTTGTTTTATTATTATTATTATTATTTCTAAGCCAGTCCATTGCCTTGTGAAGGCAGAGCACAACTTAGTGGAAGCAATTGAAAAAGATGCACTTATACACCAAGCAAACCATGGACTTAAGTCAGAATGGATGAAAGTGGCCAAATAATACACCAGTTACACCAGTGTGTGAACAGATTACATGCAGTAAAAAAAAAAGTTAAACATCCACTGTAAAGAATCACTCAATCAAGACGTTGCTAAAAGAAATGCAAACTGGGTTGGGAAGGAAGATTGGAAAATGGGAAAAAGCATTGTGTACACTCGTTCTTGACTTCCTAAAGATCCCATCTGACCCTGCAGGACCAGAACCAGGTCACTTTGGAGATCTGAAAGGAGAACCATCTCACCATCACTCTTCAGTAAAAAGTACAAAGTGGCTTACTTGGAGGTTTCCTAACGACTATGAAGCAATGAGAAATACAATTCTGGTGGTCTGATGTGATGAAGATTGAACCACGTGTTACCTTTCACCACTCCTCACCTGGTCTGTTCCTTCCCTAGCATGAAACTTGATGGTGGGAGCATCACGCTGCAGGGATGTTTATCAGCCGCAGTGACCGGGATATTCTTGTTGAGGGGGAAAAAAAAAATGAATTAAAATACAGGGGAAAAAGTAGAAGCTCAAAAGCACTTAGGGTTAAACATCAACCTACTCTATGGGTCTGTAAGTACGGGGCTAAGTTGTTTGATATGTTTGATGTTTTCCGTTTATGTCCGCAATAAAAGTGTACAGATTAAGCTCCAGTGGGTATGTGGGAGTGTTTCCAGTCATTACGCAACCGGTTGAATGAGGTGTGTGATTCAGTTGAATCATATGTGTGGAGCAGGGGAAAGGGAAATGATAGGGAAGTATAACAGAACGATACCACACTAACACTCCCTGTATACACAGTGCCCTACACCGACACACTCAAACACACCTGTTTTATTCTCAGCAAGGGTGTGTTCATGAGTTGAGTCAGATTTGATAGAGAAGGAGACAAAAATAAAAATGTATGGTGCAATCTTTCTAAAGACGTAAACAGACGTAGTGAACCTTGGTGATAACGTTATTGTCCTGAACTGAACAATAAATGTCTAGGGTTCATGTTTATCTAGATTGAATCGATACATATTTTATTCAAATACTATATATTTATATATATATATATATATTAATTACACACTGAACACACTAGATGCTGCATCAAGAAGACGGAATACCACTTTTTACTTTTAATTCATTTTTATAAAAGCTCATTTTTGAGTCAATATTTTTCTTCCCTGATGTCTAGAAGGTAGAAAAACAACTTTTCCTAAATTTTTTTTTTTTTTTCTTTTCTTTTTTTTCTTTTATTTTTTTTTACCTCTAGGTCATTAGTGCACTTGGGACATAACAACTTCACACTGGTTTTGTGTCCAGAAACATATAAAAAAAAAATGTAAAAACCTAAAAAACATTCTGTTTTACCCCATGTCTAGATTTATTTATTCATTTAGCTATCCGTATGTGATGAGTGTTCAGCTGTAAGGAGACTCGGCTCCGTCTCCAGTCTTTCGTAACCAAAACCTGCACATGTTCTTGCACGTCTGATACGCAGCACCAAGTTATGCTGTGTACAATTTTTGCATGAAACAAAAACGGAATATATAAAAGCTGCCCAGCCTAACCCCGGTTTCACCCTCGTAAACAGTGTGCTAATACGCCGGTGTGTTAAATCAGACGTATTTAAAGCAGGACGTCTGAGTGCAGTGTCCGAGTGGGAGGCTCTGATCTACGCCCATCTCCTCCTCCAGTCGACAAACAGGCTCTGTGATGGTAAACACCGCCTGGCCGTCTTCCGAGAAGCACTGCACATATGATTCACCGGAACGCTGAACCGTAAACATGTTGCGTCTCATCATACAAAGTTAATAGAGGGGTCATAAATTCGAAGGCCCAGCTGTCGAGATAATATTTATCAGGCTAAAGTTGCATGGTGAACAGCGTGTGAAATACTTTCAGCTCAGTTTCAGGCATCAATGAATAGAGTACGGAGTCCACTGTAAGGGAAAGTAGCGTAACATCAGCCAACTACACACTAAATAAAGTTCATGCACCTAAGCACAGCAGTAGATGTATGTGATACATATTATTTACAGTGTTACATCTATGCTATGCATACAATTGACAAAACATTTTATTTTTCAACATTTATTTGACTTTACCTTATTATATCTGTAGTTTATGGTTACTTTATTTCTTATGTATATTTGTGCCTTGTCTTTTATGCATGCACCTGGTACACTCTAATTTCACTCTAATCAATAAAGTGCTATCTTATCTTAGCAAGGGGTAGCCAGTCGGTTCTTGAAGTCGATGTGTTGGAAGTGGAAAAATGGGCCAAATTGTGATGGCTAGACGACTGGGTCAGAGCATCTCCATAACGGCAGGTCTTCTGGGGGGATGTTCCCAGCATGCAGTGGTTAGTACCTACCAAAAGTGGTCCAAGGAAGGACAACTGGTGGACAGGGTCATGACCACCTAAGGCTCATTGATGCACGTGGGGAGTGAAGGCTAGCCCGTCTGGTCCGATCCCACAGAAGAGTACAGAATTGTTGAAAAAGTTTATGCTGGATATGATAAATAGGTGTCAGAACACATGGTGCATTGCAGCTGGCTGTGTATGTGGCTGTGTAACAGTCAGAGTGTCCATGCTGAGCCCTGTCCACCGCCGGAAGTGCCTACAATGGGCACGTGAGGACGGAACATGACAGAGAGTTCAAGGTGTTGACTCGGACTCTAAATTCCCCGGCTCTCGATCCGATCGAGCTTCTCTGGGACGTGTTGGGAAAACAAGTCCGGTTCTTTGGTCTGTGGACTTGAGGGAGCCTTCAAAGTTTTATGTCAAACCCAACAACATAGAGTTTCGCTTTTAGCTAGAACAATTAACCATTACAAACAAACAAACAAACAAACAAAAAAACACGCAGTGTACCTTGAATAGAAACCAGAGGAAGTAGGGATCATTTGAAATGACTATTCTCTGCGGATTATTCGAGTATATTCTAGAATTTATTACTATTATAACACACGGCTAGTTTCAGGTATCAGTAACTGTAACCAATGGACTAGCGATATCATTAGCCTGAGGCTAAATGTGCAGTTTTGTACCACGTAAGTAAACATGGAAGACACTCTGATTGGATAAAACTGCACATAAAACTAGTTTGACTGAATACACGTTTAACCGAATACCCTCCATGAAGCCAAAAACGAAAGTTCAAGCAGGGATTCTCTTCAACACGGCCATGGTGTATGGGACGCACAAACGATAGGAGAGCAGAACGACGAAGCAGCACTTCACAATAACCAAGAAAGAAAGACCGGGAGTATGTCCATGGAGAAACCACGAGATGTCAACAAAAATATTTTAGAAGACCACGCCCGATCCTTGACCAAACAAAATCCTGGGAATATGTGAGATAACAGTGATTATAACCAGCCCGAGGCACAGATAAACACCATAGAACTGCATAGATTCAGGCTTAAGAGAGAAATATTTGCTGATGTAACATCCACAAGACGCGGGTGTGGTAATGATATCAGTAGCCTGAGGCGATATATGGAGCTGTAAGCAACAAGCTGACGTCAGGTCTTTAGCTGCCTGATGATCACTTCTTGTTTCATTGCTTCTAGACACACCATGTCATAGCAAGGGAGGCCAGTAGGGTGTGTTTGTGATGAGTTGACAAAAAAGTATATATTGCACAGAAAAATATATTTGTAGAGTAGTGTATTTCATATCCAGTTAATGTTAATATATAAAAAGCTGATATTATATACGACCAGTTTGATATTCAGTGATGAAGTAGAAATGCTTTTGTTTGTGGCGAGTGAATGTGAGACTAACAGGAGGTTTTTTACAATTCAGTCAATGTTAATATGAATTAATAACATTCAATAAGTTAATAATCTTACTTTAATCTTCAGAATTGAGTTCATGTGTTAATGTTAATTAGAGTAATGTGTTTTCTGTTTATGAGACCAGTTACTGTCAAACAACTTGTTGAAATGGAGAGAATAAAGTTTTTATTTGCATTTCTTTATTCTTTATTATTCATTTAAAAGAAGGTATAAAAAGCAGAACTATCGGTATCGGTCGATATCACTCTGAATAATCAGTTATCGGTATCGGCCGATATCACTTTGAATAATCGGTTATCGGTATCGGCCAATATCGCTGTGAATAATCGGTTATCGTATCGGCTGAGAGATTTAGTATCGGTGCACCTCTCCAAACAGGTATCTTAGGCTACCTTGTAAACCAAAAAGAATCCACTGAAATGATGTAACTGGAGTCAGGGCAGCGTAGGGACGAATGGAAGCATAACATAACATAACAAAGATGAAACATTTCCACGCTATTACACATCGCTCTGATCGTGATTAAAGGCCTGCTAGCCGGGGCGGCTGATATAAATGTGCTAGCAAGGCTAAGCCGTCCTGAATTGAAATGAAAAACAGATCAATGTTTCATTTTTGGCATCTACGTCACATTATTTGCTGCTACAATGTTCTCAAGCCAACATTTTATCAGCACTATATTCTGCCTTAATGTAAAGTTGGTTATCCTGCTCCTAAAGAGACACTGTGCTAACAGCATGAGGAGCTCTGCGTAGGCTTGTTAAGAAGTATTTCTGTATTTAAAGACAGAGGTCAAGGATCGGTGGACGTGACTGAGTGCACGGTACTGCAGGGTTTTATGTTTACGGCCGGACGGCAAATGTTTGTGCTATAAATAAACCAGATGCCTGCAGCCTCACGCAAACAACTAGGAAATGGTGGAAGGTGGGTTGTTGTTTTTTTCCATGCAGTGTAAACCAAATTCATTTATAAATGCTTCATAACACAATACAATAAATAGATATGCATGAGGTTTAATCAGACAGCACGAACACTCTGAATCGACTGAATCCTGTTTCTCTACACGGTTACTCATTTGACCAGCAGATCATTCCGCTTCTTTCCAGAAACACATTTAGAAACCGAGCGAAATGAATCGGCAACGCGAATAAAACGACGCACACACTAATGACGCTATCATTTTTGCCCGTATTTTTATTTGCCAGTATATCGTTTTTTAGCGTTTTCAAAAGGCGAAATGTGAAAACGTGAGATAAACAACGTCAGGCTTATCTCAGTTCTCACCACTGCAGGAAAAGCACATTCTCACACACACACACACGCACACATATGCGCTCTTCCAAGAGCTAACTGACGCACATGGAGGCTCATCTGAAAACACAAATCCATAACCCCATTTCAGAGCCATCTCACGCCGTCTGTAACGTCTCTACACACACACACACACAGCGACCATCCATTTTGCTCGATCTTTCTACAGTTCTTGCCTCTTTTATCTGCTGCACCCATCATACGGCCACACGCTGTGTGTGAACAGAAGCTGTTGCGGGGGTTTTTTTTTTACGTAAGAGAGTAAATAAGTTATGTCATCATAAAACTCATAATAGAATGGAGGAACACTGCTCCTTCAGTCGTCACGTCCGGCTCGTGTTAACACGACGAGTCGTTCTTATAGCGCACTGTAGGTATTTCAGACCCATTCCTACGGTATTCAGAGCAGCCATGACCGCAATATCATTATTATCACGTGGATATTCAGGTATTCTGGAAATGGCACGGAAGGAGTGGGAATTTTCAGACATTTTCATCAGGAAGATGAGGGCGTGTCGATTGACACGACAGCTGAGAGAAGTTGAACTTTAGGCAAATTTGGAGCGACTTGGTGCAGCGACTAGCAATGGGAGTGAAGACAGTAGAGCGGACGTGATGCGTGATCCGCCATGCTGCCTGCGAGTCTGGATTGTTTCGTGGACTCCAGACAGTCCAGCCCTGTATACCTCATATGCCTCGTAACACTTCAGTGCTGCATGATGAAATGTGATTTTGAGTCCTGCATTGAAAAGTAACAGACTCTCCAGTGAAAGCTAGACATCTGGCGTCTAGCTTTCACTGCGTCGAGCTACACTATAAACAGGATGTTAGGTTTGCTGCCACAGCTAATATATCCACTAGCATGCACTTGCAGCAGAATTGAACAAGATCCATGTGGCTAAAGCTACTTCCCTTGAGTTTTAGGCCCTCAGACTTCTTGCGAAATAGCTAGCAGGATAACTGTGCAGAAAACTAAGGAAGGATGTGATTCTATTCTTTATTGCAATATTTTGAGATACTGGATTTCCGTGAGCCGTAATCACCAAGATTAAAACAAAACAAAACAAACGGCTTAAAATATTTCACTTTATGTGCTAATGAATCTAGAAAGTTCAACTTTTTAAACTTTTCCACCATATTCAAATTTTTTGAGATGCGTCTGTATATCCCACCCCTTGACGGGGTAACGAGATAATCAATGTTATTCACTTCACCTCTCGGTGGTTTTAAAGTGCACCTATTACGGTTTATCAAATATTCCCGTTCATGTAGTGTGTTATATACGGAGCGGTTTGTGAATGTAAAAACGTCTGCAAAGTTTCAAAAATCAAAGCGCACGACAAACGGAGTTATCGACTCCCAAAAGAAGGAACCGATTCTGAACAGCTGAATCGACTCGTTAGTGATTCCAGACTTTACTTCCTGTACTAACCTACGTAGGTTCGTAACAAAAAGTCCCGCCTCTGGTCTTCATCAGCTGCTCGCTGACAACGGTAGACCAATCACGACAGACTGGGACCAATCTGACCAATCAGAGCAGAGTTTGCTCTCTGAAAGGAGGAGTTTAGAACGAATCATTTAACGAGTCGTTTGTGACACTGGGGGAGAAAGGTAACGCTGCAGTTTAAATTATGAGCACGTTAAAGTGTTTTTTCACCTTGGATGCACGTAAATCTATCGTATGAGACCTTTAAAACAAAATTAGGTTTCAAAACCATAAGAGGTGCACTTTAATGTTAGGGCGTATCAGTCTGTCTTTATTTAAACTTGTGTGTGGGCGCGTGTGACGGTTTTTATTTTGGTCATTATAATCCACCATTTTAAATGAAAAACAAACAAAAGGTGTAAGATTTTTAGCCTTTTATTGAAAACTAACCCACAGGGTTCAGATACAAAAAATGTCATTTATAATCCAAAAAAATTATAATAATAATAATACACAACAAGCAAAAACATCATACAATCTCATCAGATCCAATATGAAAGGCGATCGCTGTGAAAATAAAATAAAAAAATAATACAAAGAGACAAGAAATCGATAACATTCATCAACACAGTGCATTTCCTGATCTGGCTAAATAACATATGCACCCGAACTTTGGCACCTTTACGTGTCAGGCTTGGCCCGCTAACTAGCGAAGTCCACCTTCAAACACACAGTGCATCAGTGGAGCTTTCATGATGTACAAATCACTCAGAAGGAAGAAACACAAGAGTGGAAGACAGAATAATGATGATAAACAGTAATATAGGAGTAGTCTCTTCAGGCAGTCAGGAAGCAAAGTGCATCCTCATATAAAAATAAGTGCATGATTACAGAAAAACAGCTTCAATAAACACTGATCCATATTAAATCAAACACTTCCTCAAATAAATGCTCCTCCAACACAGGATTTCTATAGAACGATTCGTAACAGGTGAAGAACTAAAAGCTGGGAAGTTGCTTTGCGCCCTTTTTTATTTTTTTGTATTTTAAAGGGAATGTCTTAGAGTAACTAGAAGCCTCGATTCAGATTCAGCAGGCATCCCGAGCTAAAACTAGACATGGCTCGTTCTGTCCCCGAAAGTTCACCACAATGCGCGCTCGGGCTCGGAAAGCATCGCTCGAGCGTCGTCGTGACAGCACGGATACGGAAAACCCGGGATGCTGGACCCTCTTCGTCCGACTCTCGCCTCGCTGTCGGATTTCTTTAACTCGTCCTCCTCTTCAGCGGTTCCTGAATGGTGAGAGGGGAGACTGGCTTGCTTGTGACAGGTATCGGTTTTGGAAGCGGCTCAACACACTGGAAGCATGTGGGCGTTGCCGTTGTACTCTTCCTCCACCTGTAAACAAGTCAAACTTGGGTTAGAACTTTTTGGTAAACAAATGCAAGTACTTTTAATACACACAGAAGCAATGCTAGCTGGTGCGAATTGAGCGCTCTCGAGACCCACCTCGGAGTAGGGTGGAAGTGGAGGGAAGCTGAACTGTGGACTGTTCATGAAGATGGGACTGTCCCCTCCGTCGTAGTCGTCCAGCAGCGGCGTGAGCGGCTGGTCAAGGCGGATGTCGCGCGTCACGTCACAGTAGCTGGGTGGACACGAGGACGGCATGCGCAGGGACACCCAGCTGGCAGACGACGTGCTCTCCTGACTGCTCATGCTGTTGCTGCGGCTGCTGAGCCCACTGTAGGGCACCGTGCCGATGACCAAGGGCAGCTCCAGGACCAGCTTCTCGCTGCCTGGAATGTGCATGTAGATCTGAAAATATAAGAAATAGTTACTTAGCATGCTAACTCGCAAACGAAGCAGTTTCCACTACAGTGCTGGTTTCTCGGCCGTGTCAAATGCCGACACTTACCATGAGAGCATACTCCACACGGATGATCCCGCAACCCAGAATGGAGGGTTTGATCTTAGGCACGCGGATGGTCTTCCCAAGCCAGGCGTCACACATCCCCGAGATGATGTGATTCCCGCGAACAGAGGAGAGCTTCTGCCTGAACACTTTGGTGTGCCCGTTGGCCTGGTATGTCTGCTTGGCCACGATGGCAGCTTTGGGCACCACGATGCGCGAGCATGTGTTCTCAAACTTGGCATCGATGAAGATTTCTTCGCCTTCGCAGAAGCCGCGTCTGTCGATCTTGGCGTTCAGGGACACCTGGCCGTCGGGGATGAACATGCAGGTGACCTTTTTCTCCTTCATGCCGCCTGCAGGAGACTGAAAACATCCACACGCCGATCAGCTAGGCATTTCAAGCTAAGTGTGATATCAAATAAGATGGCGCTTAATGCTACGATTAAAAAAAAATATAAAAATCTCTGTTTCTCACCAGCAAGTCTGGCGTGTTCACATCCAGCGGCTCTTCCACCTCGAAGCTTTTCTTGCACTCGAGTGCGGGCTGAGACGCTCTCTCCATCAACGCTCTGACGTAGTACTGCACGCTCCCGAACTTTCCTGAGTACGAAGACACGAGCTGCCTGCAGACGGGAAAACATTAAGTTAGTACAGTGTTCTTCATGTCGCATCTCCAGGAAACAAATTCACAGCTCTCTGTCTCTGTGTGTGTGTGTGTGTGTGTGTGGGGGGGGGGGGAAGGATGGATGGATGGATGGATGGATACTCACCCTTGCTGTGGAAGCTCAAAGCCAAACGTGTATTCGTATATGTTTCCAGGCCTGAGGATGACCGAGCCATCATTATCTGTGGGGAAAAAAACACACTTTTTGTCAATAACAGCAAAAACACACCTGGGGTGATGAAGAACTAGTTACCTCACATTTCCACACTTATTCTAGCTAGTGTGCCAAGTATGGACCGCCAAAGATAAAGGCACTTCCGGGAAATATCACCATTTTGTGTATTATAAATAAACATTTCAAGCACATGCCTAGCTTACATTGTGCTTTCAAAGTTTGAACAGTACAACTTAAGAGCCTAAAATACCATACCAAATAAACATTACAGGATTATAAGTTTCATTTTCCTAGCTAGTAGCTAGCATACTGTTTTTTCCGCCGTTACAATTGACTAGACTTTAGCGTGCTGTTTAGGACGCTAGTACGCGTTCAGAACACGGCCCGAGCTAACGCATGCGTACTACTTAGTACACTAGTGTGCACTCTGAACCGGTAGCCATGGCGACGCACGAGCGCTGGAACTCTGCAGGATTGCTATTTAGTGCGGAAGGACGCGTTGTTGTTGTTTGTGTTTTTTAGTTGTAGTTTTACCTGCAGGATGGCCGTCCAGCTGGACCACATCTTCATACTTTAGGTAGTCGAGTTCTTGCCGACATCTCTGCTTCCCCTTGGAGTAATCCACTTTAGCGCAGCCGATGCCGAGCACTCTCATGGCCGAGACCCGTGTGATCTCGCTCACCTCGACCACGATCTTCCCGGCCACTTTATCCCCGCTGCAGTAAAACGTTTTCGACGGATCGCTGAACACGATCTGGAAGACCTTCGGTTTTTTGGTCATCGCTACCATCTTCGCGTTGTTTTATCCGCTTGAAACGCGTGAAATCGAAAAATCGCACGCGTGTAATAATAAATGGATAAGTTTTGAGTGAAGGGTAACCGAACAAAACACAACTCACGCGACAAGCGGCACTGTTTGCTTCAAACTCGGTATCCCGACGTGTCTATCGCGCATGCTATGTTTGACCAAGGCTTTGTTTGTCGTGCGCTAGCTTTTTTCCCTTGCCTTATATACTGCTACACCACCAGCCACTGATTCAGTCATACGCCACACCGCGGATTGTTTACCACCACAGGCTCCCACTCTGTTCATGAACGAGTGCAGTGCTCTGCGTGTGGCTAGCACGTGCACACCTCTCCCATTGGCTGAGCCGTGTTGTTTGCGTCGCGTCCAGCCAATCAGCGCTCGGGAGCGGCGCGTGAACACCTCGTGCACCACGGCAGAGGAGCGAGTGTACAGCGGCTGCCGGAATAAGGAGGTGGAGGAGGAAACAGATAAAAATGCCCCCAACAAACGGGTGCTTTCCTTTCCTGACATGATTGAAAATACGACGTTATCTTTATTCAAAATGAAAGAGAAACTTTTTAAAAAACGTATGTATGAGTTTGAAATACACTATAGAAGTAATATGGATGAGGGGGGGGGGTGAATAAAAATTAGTGCACCCCGTGTAGGAAGTTTCGCGTTCGTTTGTTATGTGCACAAGATGTCAGTGAGAATTGTGAAACGCTTGTTTTTCGAGGCTCAGGTACTCTACAGTTGTGCAACACACACACACACACACACACACACAAGTATACATAAGAGGATTTAAAAAAAGTTGAGGAAAGAGGGGGAATATATTAGTGTGTATGGTATGTGTGACTTAAGGGAGTATTAAAAGCCTAAAGATGAAGAAATGCGATGTCAGTTAAATGTCAATGTGTACAGTTAAATTGCACAGAGACAGGACTTCGTCCTTTGCAGCAGTAAAGTGGTCATCGTGCCCTTAGAAACACTGCAGCATTAGTAGTAATAGTGTGCTGCTATACGTCCGACTCTTGGACATTTTACTCCACGTAGTAGTTACAGAAGATTGCATTTATCACACACAATTACTGCATCCCACGTAACCCGTCTGGACATTCCCACCAGGATGCCTACACAAGTGCACTATGGCTAAGACATGAAATACTAGGGTGTAATATGATATGCAATCGGTTAGCACGTTTATCTCGCACATCCAGGGTTGGGAGTTGGACGTGCATGGGGTTTGCATGTTCTCCCCATGCTTCGGGGGTTTCCTCCGGGTACTCCGGTTTCCTCCCCCAGTTCACAGACATGCGTTGTACACTCACTGGGATTTCTAAATTGTCCCTAGTGTGTGTGTGTGTGTGTGTGTGTGTGATTATGCCCTGCGATAAGTTGGCACCCCGTCCAGGGTGTCCTGAGCACCACCCCCCAACCCACGGCCTTGTACCCCGGGTCCCCTGGAATAGGCTCCAAGCTCCACGTGACCCATCTTTAAGTCCAATAAGGAGCCATTTCAGATTCCGGTTCCTACACCCTATATTTCTGCACTATTTAGGGTATGAAATGATCTTGTACTATGCCTTATGGACTAAAAGTCCAACAGCAAACCTTTTTTCCCCGTTCATAAATACTGTACGTGTGTTTTACACCTGCATAATTTACTACATCCAACGCCCTAGATCTTATATATGTATACTACGCATAGTATAAAATCATTATCTTATGTAAATACAAATTATAAATAATAATAAAAAAAACTTCTAAGTGAAGCACAAACACAGCAGCATTAATAGCACTAATGCAGGGATGTTTATTGTATGCACATTTTGTCATGCCTTGCTGATTAAACAATCATTTGAATGCATTTGTATCAAATGCAACGTTAAGGTTTTATCAAAGTAATGCTATTCTGTTAATTAGAAGGTAGTGCAAGATTTCATGGAATCATTGAAGCCGTAGTTAGGCAAAAAACAAAACAAACCAAAAACAAAGAATCACTGGTCAAAATATCACAAACGTCAGAAAGAAAACAGCCAGACGAGTGGTTAGGATGCTGAAAGAGTCGACTCTTTTTGGAGTCAAATGATCTGACTGACTGAGAACAGACAGAATTTTCCACCACTGTTGGAAATCAGTGCTACTGGTTTATTTGTGGGGACTCTATCGTAGGACTTCGAGCTGTTAAAAAGGAGAAGTTTGTAATTATTAGAAGCCCTCTGCTGCCTGTGAGGTGAAGTGCAATCGACAAGCGTGACACGTTTCGCCAGCAGATTCCGCTCGCTCTGCTGAAGCGACATAAATCTCAGGGTGCTATTTTTAAGAAAATGGGAAACAGCTCTGTAGAGAATGTGGCCGGGGTTTATTTCTAGGTCCAAAATTGTAAACACAAGCCTGAAATGAAGAAACCATCCAGATGCATTGTGCTGCAACAGGGAAGGTGTGTGCACAATCTAACCATAACAATGTTCCCACTCAAGTATCTGAACTAACTAGTTTAACGGACTATCCAGATCTCTGTTCGTGCTTTTCAGAAAAGTTACGCTTTTTTTTTTCCTAGAAGGGCTCCACTGATAGAAACCTGAGACAAATATGTAGATCGTTATGTTTAATCACATAAGGGCACGTTATTAGCTACTAGCTCTCAATGCATTATTATGAAACCATCATGGTTGTAGCTGTGATTGCTGTGTCTGAAACCATGCTCTATCTTTCTCAGTAGGAAGTACAATAACATGACGAGTTGTGCTCAACGTTATCCCGCTCTTTCCTTCAAATCACTCAAAACTTATGGTTCTGTTTGTCTCTTTGCGTAATTTGTATGCTGATCGGACACTCTGCGTAATCTGTTTACTTAAGTGATGGAGGAGGTAGTAGTAGTCCACCTCGTGCATGTGTATATTGTGTACACCACAACCAGGGCGCGTTTTACTCCGTGTAATCACCTAGCTCGACTGTCGCTGTGAATCTACAGTCTTGTCTAGAAAGAAATCAGCCCCGGCTTCACTTCTTCATATCCTGGCATATTTTTATTCATGTGTGCATGTAGTGACGCTGTTCTCACAGTTAAAAATACACCCGGGCAGTAAATAAGATGACGTGGTTGCCAAAAGCGAGCCTTATTATTGTGTATTCTTCTCTCAAAGAGAGGGAGGGCTTAGCCCTGTGAGCCCATTTCTATTCGCTGGGGCTGACGTAATGGGAATGGCAAGTGGGTTCTGGGCCAATGTGGTCCAAAGGGAAGTGTAAAAGCTCAAAGCTGTAAACATGTTGTCTGTTCAAGGCTGGATGTTTTTCATTTTCAAGCAGACAGATTTGGATGAATTCATCACCATCAGTTAGCAGTATGTAGGTCAGATACAGTGTTACGTGAGGGCCATCACTCGGCCGTTACTCGTTTTGCTCCACCCAGATCCTAAACTTACTGAACTTACAGATATCAGGGATATACACGTTGAAATCTTATCAGATATTTAGACATATATAGCAGAACATTTAGATACACTCGCTGTCCACTTTATTAGGAACACCTGTACATTCATGCAGTTATCTAATCAGCCAGTCAAGTGGCAGCAGCACAATGCGTAAAATTATGCAGATACAGGTCAAGATCCAACGTTCTGTTTAAACTCTAGACACTGGTGTGTGTGAAATTCCCAAGAGATCAGCAGTTTCTGAAATACTCAAACCAGCTCATCTGGCACCAAAAATTATGCCACGGTTAAAGTCACAGAGAACACTTTTTTTTTTCCTTCTTCATTCTGATGTTTGTCGTGAACATTAAGTGAAGCTCTTGACCCGTATTTATATTTACATTTAGCGTGCTGCATTTGGCGGACACCCTTATCCAGAGCGACTTACAATTACCTCATTTATACATCTGAGCAGTTGAGGGTTAAGGGCCTTGCTCAGTGGCCCAGCAGTGGCAGCTTGGCGGTGCTGGGGTTTGAACTTACGGCCTTCCGATCAGTATAGCATCTTAAGCACTGAGCTCCATCTGCTGTATCTGCATGATTGTTTGCATTGTGCTACTGCCACATGATTGGCTGCTTTAGATAACTGCACGACTGTGCGTTTACGTTTACATTTATTCATTTATCAGACACTTTTATCCAAAGCGACTTACAAATGAGGAAATACAAGCAAAGCAATATATCAAGCGGAGAACAATACAAGTAGTGCGTCGTTCGTTAACCGATCGCAGGTTGCGTGAGGGAACGTGATCCTCAAGGAGATTATTGAGGTAGCGGGATGCTGTTCCAGAAAAGGTCTTGTACGTGAGCATCAAGGCCTTGAATTTGATACGGGCGGCTACAGGAAGCCAGTGGTGGGAGATGAAGAGGGGTGTGACATGGGTCCTTTTCTGCAGGTGTACAGGTGTTCCTAATAAAGTGGACGGTGAGTGTATATAGCAGAATATTTAGAGACATATAGCAGGATATTTGCTGTAGACATACTGTATAGCTAAAGCTGAAGTATCTCTTGTTGACACATTTGTGAATGAAGTGCTCCCTCTAGTGGGTTTACAGGTAGAATACGAACACAGACCACTACATGGGATTGAATGTGGGAGATAAATGAAATAAAAAGAAAGGATTATACTACCGAAAAATCACAACATGATTATTTGGGTGAAATGTTTCATTTAATGCTTTTAATTCAATAATTTAAAAAAACATTAAAGTTAACTGTTGATTATAAATGACGTCATGAACAATCGGACCATATTGTAAATGAAACAGTTTTAGTTACATTGGCGTAAAAATCGGTTTTATTCTCGCCGGAAGTGACGCGCTGTTACGGGGGAAAACGTGTTTAGGATTCGTAGAAACATATGGTGACGTTATGCCTGAAACACAAATGATTGCATAAAACATAGAATCGGTGACCCAAATTTGCGTTTTTATTTAAAATCTTGCATTAAAAAAATTATATTATGTGCTTCATTTTTTTTTATTCGTATTTTTGTTTTTGTAGCCTGCCTCCTGGGGTTGGATCGTTTATATTCTTATATGGTTGTCTATATGTATACGGTATATTATATAATAATTGCGTTGATCCTTGCGTTATTTAATTATTTATTTATTATATATAAAAATAAATAAATTAATAAATAAATAAAACGAGGAGGAGACAGAAATGTCAGCAATGCATTGATTTTAATAATTTCCTTCTAATTAAACATGATTAATTAAATCATACCAGTATCCATAAAAAGGGCTTCCTCGTTTTATAATTATTCCAAAATCAAGAAAAAGCAAATGACAAATTAATAAATAATTTCCCATACTTATATTATAAATAATTAATAACTACCGGAATGTAAACTATTTTCAACCTTATAACCAAATTCTTTTTATATATGTATATGCTTTTAATTGTTTCTGAAATGTTTTATTGGATTGGTTTGGTCTTAAATCATTATATTAAAAAAAAAATTAAAAATTAGAATAAATCCATATAACGGCAAGAAAGTGTTTCCGGGTGAAAGGTTGCGCGTCATTCCAAAATGGCTGCTCCCATGGAGTTGTACTGTTGGAAAGGCGATTATGGCTTACCATCGGTCGATGTGGATTGTTTAACTGTGCTGGTAAGAATAATTCCCAGATTAAAATAAATATCCCTTGCCCGGATTGTGTGATCCATTTCCGGCGTATTGTTTTTTAATAATAATAATAATTTTGAAGCGTTTTCCGGTTTGTGAGCTGGAAGTGACCTCAGCTACTCACTCAATCAAGAATTAAAGCTATGTAAATTCTAAATCCTAAATCACTCAGCAGTTATTATTTAAATATAGGAAATGAAGCACAGGGCCAAAGCAGTACAGTTTATATCCAATACACAGCCATGTGAGAGGCAGATCCCTGAGTTACTCCCTATAACTGCATTACATGTCAGTAATGACCTGTATTCAATACTCTGTATGTCTCAAGAGGACCTAAGTGGGAACACTGCTCGTTATTTCATATGCAGGTTCACTACATTAGGTATAAAACCATAGCTTTGTCACCCTGTGTAGTGTATTGTATGTTTAAGGGAGCAGATGGTTATTTGGGTTACTATATTCTTTATAAATCTGAGTTGTTGTCAAGGCTAAGACCAGGACTAGCTCGACTGAGATCGAGTCAGGACAGAATCTTATGGGGGTTGGAGTGAAGTTCGAGTCCAAATGAAATCACGATTAAAAACCGTTAAGTTCTTTTCAAGGCCGAGCCTTCACTTCAGCTCGCTTGGTGCCAGTAACTGGGCTGGTTTGTATAAGAAGGAATGACTTCTTGACGGATTTTTGTGCCCGTGAAAAGAAAGACAACATAGAAGTTATTGTTGTTGTTGTTATTATTGTTATTATTATTATTATTATTTTAGAAAACTTTCAGTTGAAACCAAGACCATATTTAATATGACCAATGCACAAGAGTCAAGTCCAAGTACAAATGCCCAATAAATCAGAGACAAGTCCAAGTCAATACAAAAAACATCTTAAACACCTGAAGTCCACTACTGATGATTTCTACAATCTTATAATGATAACGATTGAGTCTTTATCGGTCACATATACAGTGGGGGAAGTAAGTATTGAACGCGTCACCATTTTTTTTTTTTTTTCAGTAGATATATTTCCTATGAGGCTATTCACATGAAATTTTCACCAGACATCAGTATTAACTCAAGAAATTCGGAAATATAAAGAATTCACAACATTAAAATCCATAAATGAAGTTATGTGTAATAAAGTGGAATGACACGGGGAGAAAAAGTATTGAACACACTAAGAAAAAGCAGTTCTCTAAGGTAAGGTAAGGCAAGGATGTATGACTGTTCGGGTGCTATTTCCTGTACGAGTTCACTTCAGGAAGTATGACGTAATGGCTTTGGCACCCTTCATAATGCACAACATGTCCAGATGGGAATTCAGCTGTATATTAGTGCACTTTACTGTATGAGATTTTCGCTTTCACCCTAAATTCGACAGGAACCCATTTAACATTCAGCCGCCTGCCCACTATATCACAGGCTCCCATCCCTGGTCCTGGGGAAGTGTTTCCCCTGCTCTAACACACTAGATCCTGTGTCTCAGCGGAAATAACTCTAAAATGTACAGGGCAGGGGGTACACCAGGACTGCGGATGGGAACCAAAGCCTTATACAATGCGATGCGTACGGTGTGAATATGAGGAAATTGGGAATTATGTTTACTCTGTCGAAAAGTGTTCATGTGCACACACCAGAAGTAGTGGTGGCCTTGTTTATCGTGCTGGATACAAATGAGTTTAGCAGTTTGTAGGAGCGCTTACACAAGAAAGGGGGTGTTGAACTTCAGGTTTGTCTGATAAAATGTTTATAACCTATGATAGCATCTGGGTTTGTGTAAATGTACGTATAAGGAGACTCTCTAATGTGAACCTCGAGTGATCGACTTAAAATGTATCACTGGTGATAAGTTACAGTGGTTTTTATATACGGATTATGCCGACACTTATTCAAATGAAATGTATTTAAATCACTTTTTTTTATTACTCACACAGATTCAAACCAAGTCCATGAAATAAGAAAAATAAGACTCATCATTCAATTACATATTTAGCAGTAAGACCATGTAATATTCAACAGTGGCCATAAATTTTCTCTCTCTCAGTGTGTGTGTGTATATGTGTGTGTGTGTATATATATATATATATATATATATATATGTATATATATATATATATATATATATATATATATAAAATAAAGAGTTGCTATCTGAGGTTCTTTCTAGCCTGTAACGTTATGGCTCTGCCTTGTTGAGTGTGTAATCACATGATAACGTCAGCAGAAAGACAAAAATGGAGAGGGTGTGTTATCTATCTGTCCAGAACAGCTGCTTAAACTCAGAGAGAGAGAAGGACAGAGAGAGAGAAAGATGGACAGAGACAACTCTGGTCTTGTGGAAAAGACGTACAGTAAGGCAGCTTGCTGTGTAATTCCTGCTTAATTGTGTTGTTTCTATTTTCTTAATCTTACACTGATTTGATTTTACTGTACAGCGCTTGGGCTGACATTGCTGTCTTTAAATAAACTAAATGTATAAAGCTGACTTGATTTGACTGAATGATCTGAGTGGGTGGATGTGTGAGTAAACGGATGGGTGGGTTGATGAGTGGGTGGGTGGATGGGTGGGTGGATCGATCAGTAACTAGGTTGGTGAATGGGTGGGTGTATGTGAATGGGCGGATGCGTGAGTAAACAGATGGATGGGTTGATGGAAGAATGGGTGAATGGATGTATGGGTAGGTGGATCAGTAAGTAGGTTGATGGATGGGTGGGTGGATGGATGGGTGGGTGGATCGATCAGTAACTAGGTTGGTGAATGGGTGCGTGTATGTGAATGGGGGAAGTGTGAGTAAACAGATGGATGGGTTGATGGAAGGATGGGTGAATGGATGTATGGGTAGGTGGATCAGTAAGTAGGTTGATGGATGAATGAATGGATGGGTTGTAGGTTTGGAAGTTGGATGATGAATGGGTGGGTGGGTGTGTGAGTGGGTGGATGCATGAGTAAATGGATGGGTGGGTTGATCTAAGGATGGATGGATGGGTGGGTGGATCAGTAAGTAGGATGATGAATGGGTGGGCGGATGGGTGAGTAAACAGATAGGTGGGTTGATGGAAGGATGGATGTATGGGTAAGTGGATCAGTAAGTAGGTTGATGAATGGGTGGACGGATTTGTCAGTAAATGGATGGGTGGGTTGATGGAAGGATGGATGGATGGGTGGGTGGATCAGTAAGTAGGATGATGAATGGGTGGGTGGATGGGTTGTAGGTTTGTAAGTTGGTTGATGAATGGGTGGGTGGGTGTGTGAGTGGGCGGATGTCTGAGTAAACGGATGGGTGGGTTGATGGAAGGATGTATGTATGGGTGGGTGGATCAGTAAGTAGGTTGATGGATAAATGAATGGATGGGTTGTAGGTTTGTAAGTTGGTTGATGGATGGGTGGGTGGGTGTGTGAGTGGGCGGATGTGTGAGTAAACGGATGGGTGGGTTGATGGAAGGATGGGTGGATGGATGGTTGGGTCTCTGCTTTTAGGACATCACTTTAGGTTTGTTTCCACAAGACATCACAGGTTGTGTGTTTGATGGATTGAGTGTGTGAGTTGTGAAAGTTCTGACCCTCACTGTGGAGTTCTGTTCTTCTGAAGGAACTGTTCTCCAGCTTGTTCATCTCCTAAACATTTCCCAGCTAAACTTGAACGTGTGAGCTTCGCTCTCTGTAATCCTCAACAATTATATAAGTTTAACTTCCATGTCATGTGGTCGAGCTTCAGTAGAAAATTTCTCTCATCAAGCTTTAATTGGAAAGCTTTTCCTTGTTCCCATGGTTACTGTGAAAACAAGCTTAAGCGTGCAGATGATAATTACATTGTAAAACAAAAGGAGCTTCTTTACCTGCAGTTTTACACCGATTATAACATCAGAGTAAAAGGTTGAGATGTTTATTCATACCTATGTTAATGATGGGGTTTCTCACATCTCTCGCTCCAGTAGAAGATACTCCATCATTCGGGAATGTATAATAACCGTCCAACCTAGTATCGTGGTATCTGCTGTTAACCTCCCGTTTTCTTAAAAACGTCGTAAAATTGGATTTTATGGATTCCTCTATGGATTTGGTGCTTAGCCAAGAAATTTCAAGCCACTCGTAGAATTTCTTGCTGTTAGCCACTTCCTTTATCTGTCGATGATGCGTCCTACGGAGGGGCTTGGTCTTCCATGATGTTTACTCTGCTTCCTCATCATCCTCTATCTTCTGCCGCCTGAGGCACTCTCTTAGCAGTTCATCCCGAGGGGCCATCTTCCTGATGTATTCATGGATTCTCCTTGTTTCATTCCGGATAGTGGCTCTGGCACTCACTGATTTTCACCCTCGTAGAGTCTCCGGGTGCTGGATTTGTGTGGAGCCCTCCATGCATTGTGAGGAGTTTTTTTGGGTCTTGACATCAGTGGCATCTATCTCCCTCTGTGGCCAGCTTGCTATTCCAGGTAGGTATCTGATGGCTGGTAGGGCGTACATATTGATGGCCTGGATCTTATTCCTACCATCGAGCTGGCTTCTCAGCACCTGTCTTACCCTCTGGAGGTGTTAGGCTCCTTGTATCCTCATTCTGGCTCCCATTGGCCTGTGGGATGCCAAGGTACTTGTAGCTAGACTGTATATCTGCAAATCCTACCTTCTGGTAACTCCACCTCATTTCAGTCCTAATCACCTTCCCTCTCTTTGCCACCATGGGGCCACACTTATCCTGATGTCCTCACTGTAGATCCTGGTGAGGTGGACCAGTGAGTCTGCCCTTTAATGTTGAAAACCAATGAACTACCGAGATGAAAGTTCCTTCCTTTGCTCATCTCGTCCTTCTTTCCTTCATTTGATGTTCTTTGTTCATTAGTTCTTTATTTTTGTTCCGTCCTTCCACCTTCCTTTTGTCTGTTTTTGTTCGTTCATTTGTTTTTCTTTGTTCTTGTTTTTCGTCCCGTGTCCTTCTTTTGTTACTTATTTTATTCCTTTGTTCTTTCCTTCCTTCCTGCTTTGTTTGTTCCTCCCGTCTTTGGTTTGTTGGTGCCCTTTTCCCCTGTTCTAGATTCCTTTCTTCATTTCTCCCTTCCTTCATTCATTTCTTCCCTTTTTTCATTCTTTCCTTTGTTTGTTTGTTTCATCGTGACTTCACATGTTAGACTTGTGTTTGTCAGAAAACGTGTGCAGGAGGCTACAGGGTGCCGAGCGTTACATCTAAGAGAATCGAGAAGCTATTGAGTGGGTTTTTTAAATATTCTTTTTAAGGTTAATGTTTTTGTTTGTGTTTTATCTGTTATTTTCTGTCTGAGTTATGTCAGTTCTTTCATCTTTTTTCCTGTATGCCGTGTCAGTTTTTTGTGTGTTGTCTTTTTACTTTGTGTTTTTGTCTGTCTTTGTTTGTTGTTTTCTTTTTATCTTTTGTTTTCTTAGTTTTTTTCCTTGTTTTTGTCTGTTTTTTTCGTATTATTTCTGTTTTTTCTGCATATTTAGTCTTTTGTCTGTTTTGTCTATTCCTTGTTTGTTCAGGTTTCTCTCTATGTATTTTGTCTGTCTTTTGTTTGTGTTTTTGTTTCGTCTTGTGTACATACTTGTCTGTGTGTTTTGTCTCTGTGTATCTTGTCTGAATATATATCAAATATATAAATGTACAATATACTGTGTGTATATTAAATATGGAATAAAACATGATGGCACATGCCATCTCCTTCTCGTTTTGTCTCTTAAACGCCGCCGCGTTCTTGTTTTGTCTCTTGAATGCTGCCATGTTCTCGTTTTGTCTCTTGAATGCCGCCCCGTTCTTGTTTTGACTCTTAAACGCCGCCGCGTTCTTGTTTTGTCTCTTGAACGCCGCCCCGTTCTCGTTTTGACTCTTAAACGCCGCCCCGTTCTCGTTTTGACTCTTAAACGCCGCCCCGTTCTCGTTTTGACTCTTAAACGCCTCCCCGTTCTTGTTTTGACTCTTGAACCCTGCCGTGTTCTCGTTTGTCCCTTAAACGCCGCCCCGTTCTCGTTTTGACTCTTGAACGCCGCCGTGTTCTCGTTTTGACTCTTGAACGCCGGCGTGTTCTCGTTTTGACTCTTGAACGCTGCCCCGTTCTCGTTTTGACTCTTAAACGCCACTGTGTTCTCGTCTTGACTCTTGAACGCCGCCCTGTTCTCGTTTGATCTCTTAAACACTGCTGTTTTCTATTGTTTTCTTCTCCAGGCCTATGCCAAGTTTGCAGGTGCCCCGCTCAAAGTTCACAAGATTACCAACCCATGGAGAAGCCCAACAGGTGGGAATGTCAGATTCTTTCTGCTCAAATTACTCTTACTCTACCCCCCCCCCCCCCCAGGAAAAGATTTGGAGTAAACCCCTGTGTTTCAGTTCTGTTTGCTCCCTCATGCACTTCCTCTAACGACTACCGTAGAGGAATACTACCATATTTTACCTACTTTACACCAATATGAACAGAGCCGGTCTTTCAACACAAACACTCTCAGCCTCCTTGTAACCAGCTAGCCTTGCTAACACACGCCCTGCCTTGCTAACGCACTAAATATCTCCTGTCCTGTACTTCACTCTGGTTAATTCATACAGAATTGCGCTCGTCAGCTTTTATTTTTATCCCAAATCATTCGAAGGTTGCATGTCGGATAACACGATACGAGAGAAAACATCCAGCCTCCATGTAGCTGGTGTAGCTTGTCGATTTGCTAACATACTGCTTTGCTAATCAGTTAGCAGGATAAACCAATAATGCTAATCGGCGATCATGTTAGTTGGAGGAGTCGAAAGACATGAAATGTTATATACTTTTTAGAGATTCTTAAGTACTTTTAGTACTCCTGGGTGCTAAAAGTCTTTTATTTGGGGGAAAATATGCTCTTGAGGTAAATTGTGCTTCATTCGAGTCGATCGTGGTGATGAAAAGATTCTGGAGGGAAAGGAGACAACATGCAAGTCATTTGTTTAACTAAGAAAAATTTGATTAAAAGTGCAGGGTTTCTTTTTTTATATACATAAAGCATATTTATCACCATTTTCTGTCATCCATAGTTTATCATTTAAACCCTTTCAGTACTTTTAACATGTAGTAGTCATGGCTAACGTTTGTGTTAAGAAATATTTATAAATGAAACGAAAGGATGATGGGAAAAGTTGTGAATTAGGTCATTAGAAAGGTTGCGTTTGTTAAATTGACGTAATTTACACTGTATTTAGGGGCCAAGCACCAAAGGTGTGTAGGCACCCTATTGTTATTGCATGTTTTCTCCTTCTTCTTCTTCTTCTTATTATTATTATTCTGCACCATCTTCTTCTGGCTAGTGTGTATATGGCAGCCCATAGATCCGTCTGGTAAAAAGTTGTGAAATTTGGCACACTGATTGGGGCGGGTCTAAGGAACATTCCGACCAAATCTGGGCCAAGTGTCCGTCATCAAAACATGCACATCATGTGTGAGCCTATGACGAATCCCTTTGCCTAAAGTTGCTATGGCAACAATTTAATGCAGCTTTCATAGCAGCTTTATTTTTTCTCGTTCTTGTTTCCTCCATGCCGGGGATCTAAAATGTTATGGAAAATTCTAGTCCGTGCCCATGCCATGTCACCTCCGTTCAACACCCCACCACCGTATTTTTCCATTTAGACGGTTCACATTATGGAAAGTTCACCGTGTTGGACGCTGCTGGTCGCCTGACGGTCTTTATGTGAAGTCTTTACACAAAGAATGCGGTGCTGGGGGAGAAATATATACGAGCCGACGTAGGGAACGTGTCCTGCATGCTCAATCGCTTACGGGTCGAAGGGTCGGGCATTTCCTGTCTCTGTTAATCCTTTACGCCGTGTATTTATCTTGCACTCCTGCGGTTGGTACCAGCAGACGGTCAGCAGGACATTTTTTCCCCCAAAGTCTCTTGACATGTAGCAGTCTATGAAAAAGAGCTTTGTTTATTACAGTGACACTACACACTGTCTGCATGTTGTGTGTTTTTTATTTTCCTTCTTCCAATATTTAATTCTCTAACAGGTACGCTGCCTGCTCTGAAGACCAGAGAAGAAGGCAGTTTATCACAGCCGAGTAAGATCATCATCCAGCTCAGGAAGCAGGTGAGTGACCTTTTACTGACCCCTGACCCTCACATCAAGGTCCCAGTAAACCATTCATGAATTCCTCTTACCTTCGAACTTGTGTAAAGTGGTGCGGATGAGCTACAGTCAGTAATTATGTACTGAACGGATTACAGCGTCTGCTGAAAATACAACGTGTTGTATGTAACAAATACGACATTCGCTGTCGTAGGAAAATAAACAACGACAGAGTGGCGTGACGAAGCGGAGGAACTTTTACCGTTCCGAAGTTGGGTATTTTCTGATAACGGCACGTCTTACAGTGTTCCATTTCTTCGCATAGCGCGAAAATTTTTATTAAAACGTATTAAACAGTCATACTTTTTTTTTTATCCGTTTATAGTTACATTTAAGTTAACTCTCTTTACGTTAATACGTCTTGTCTTGTTACTGAGAAACCAGAAGGCGTAAATCTCCTCTGTCCTGTGTCGGAGAAAATACCGGCACTGGAGACTCCTTCCATCAATGTCAAAGAGATGCCGTGTCGCAGAAAACGTCCCCATGACGTCAACAGTTTTCTTGGTTGTAGAACACGTCATTTCTGTTACCGTGGAAACGATCCGTTATTGGAAGGTATTACTGAAGAGAACGGAAAATACTCTCGGGTTTAAATCCTTAATAGGAGCTACGGTGTGTTCACAGGAAAGCGATGCGAGGGGGTTTAAAGGGTTAAATGTATGGGCATTTCTACCAGGAAAGCTTTGGGGTCAGTTCTGTGGCATCTGTACGTGGAAAAGCCGCACGTGTGGGCTTTCTAACGTTAATCCGACTCTCTGTTGCGTTTCAGAAATACAACGCCGATTACGATCTCTCGGCTAAAGAGGGCGCGGACACGCTCGCCTTCGTGTCCTTACTGGAGGAGAAGCTGCTGCCCGCTCTGGTGAGTCCCGACAGATGATCACTTTTAAAGTTGATTTAAGTCACGCTGTGTGTGTACGTCACGGATCACAACATCCAGTGGAGCAACACTGACTCTTAAACCTTTTAAAGTGTCTTATACGGTATACTCACAACACAACACAGAACAAATCCCGCCCGTATCCACTTTCCGAAATACGCCAGTGCATTTTGTAAGTGTTCCTCCTTGATTACTCTGTTTAAGTGATTATTTTTGTTTATCAAATGTAATATATCCTATCGTGTCATGTGACAGTGAACTGGTTGGAAGGTGTGCTTAAATAAATAAGTGATGTTGGACGTGAGCTGTGTTCAAGTAACGATCTGTAATTTGCACAGCGGAGAGTGTTCGAACCTTCTGGCCTTTTCCCGTATGTTTGTCTCCGTGTGTTCAAGCAGCTTTACTTTGAAAACTATGGAAAGAAAGAAGTATGTATAAATAATAACAGATGCTGGCACTGTCCTGATCACGTCCTGATTGCGATTATAACAGAGTAATAAACACTGTTATTCTCCATATTCTGAGAAACAGTGTATGAATGGAGCTGTGTGCGCGTGCGCGTGTGTGTGTGCGCGCGTGTGTGTGTACACCACATGTCGAGTGTCCGAAGTCCCCCGAGCGATCCGGTCCCCCTGTGTTTAACTCTGGATAATGACAGGAACAGGAGACTTTCCAGCTCATCAAAGTGCCATAAACTGAGTTATGAGTGGAAACCACATACACACTCGTCTTTAAAGAAGAACCACCACTTAAACCGCGTGTGTGTGTGTGTGTGTGTGTGTGTGTGTTTGATATCTAGCACTTTGCATACATCCTGTAACCTGTACGTGTGTGTGGATTATATTTGTTATCTTGTCCCGTGTTAGCTTTATAACTTAAAAAAAAATAATAATCGGAGAAAGCCGATACACTAATACATTAACACGTTAGCGTGCTAGCGTGCTTCGTTCGTACGTTAGCCTGTTAGCGTGCTGGCGTAATATTTATTTATTTATTTATTATTATTATGCAACATGCATCAGTAAAGTAAATTTATATAAATCTGAAAATATACGATTATTATTTTATTATGATGTTAGAATACCTACTGTAGAAAAACATTAAAGCTGCTTAATAAAAGAAAAATCTGACTAAAGCAAACGTATATTAAATATATATATATATATATTTTACATGTTAATGAAGCTAAATATAAAATGCATAAAGTCATTATTATTTGTGTGTTGTTGTTTTAAATTGATTAATTTTCACAAAAGTGATTTCAGCTGCTAGTTTAGTTGAACCCTTCTGTTTTTCCTCTCTCACACGCACATCCTTTTCCTTCCCTCCGTCCCTCCAGATTTACACGCAGTGGGTCGACGCTAAAAATTACGTAGACGTGACGCGGCGCTGGTACGCTGAACACACCCCGTTCCCACTGAACTTCCTGCTGCCAAACCGCATGCACTCGAGGCAGATAGAGAGGCTGAGGCTTATCAGAGGAGACGCCGTACTGGAGCCTGAGGAGCAGTTGGAGAAAGAGGTGAGAGGACGAGGAGGAGGAGATCCCTGATGAGATTTTTTCCCCTTTGCGTAGCCTAGTTTAGTTTGTGTCCCGTTAGAGTTGCTCTCCTGATCTCCCTTCAGGATTTCACGATTTTGAGATGAACGCAAAATCAAGCAAGCGCCGCGATATTCTGGAAGACCTTGCAATTTTTCTAAAATTACCCCAAATTTTTCCTCAGATTTGGACAAGGCTGCGTCATGTGACGTCATCACGACGCGCGTTCAGCCAACGCGCATTTCGCTTCACGTGCGTCAAACATGAGTACAGCTAAAAGGCCTCGTTTACCAGCAAACATCGCTGCGAAAGAGCGTGCGAAACAATTTTGTGCGATTCAAGTAGATTTCTGGGGAAAAAAACAAAAACCCTCCAGATTTTGAAAGACGCCGCAGCAAAACCGAGCAGACACTCTGTGAAGTCCTGTACGGACCGTCACCGTGATGAAGGTCGATACACAGACATATCTACTGCTGAAACCTTGTAACTCACTTAATAGCTTTTGTTTGTTCAATCACTACAAGAATGCTAACTTCCACTAGCACGGCTCTGGTATTGTCCAAGCAAACTGTCATCTTCGCCCACGGCCCGCAGGCTGTCTGCTAGATGTAAAGCTTCAGAGTCTTGAGTTGCAATCTGATTGGCTCTCTGCTCTTCTGTGTACAAAGCAGTTTCCAATGACTGAAATAAGTTCACAGCGTCCCTTCTTAAAAATGTATTCTGTTGAGATTTGTTCAATGGTAACACGGCTGACATGTTTCTGCTGACGTCACAGGAAAGGCCTCCGATTGGTCGATTTCAGTGTCAGGCAAATGTCCTTCAGTGAAAGTAGGAAAGGCGGGTCTCGGCTGGTTTTAATGATGAAAGCTAAGCTTGGCCTGAAACTATTGACGTCAGTGGCTGAACGCACGTGAGAGAGGTGTTCTGAACGCCGCCGTTTAGTCTCGTAGTGGTGCTTGCGGCAGCTGGGGAATATTTTTTTAATCATTCAGTAACTGCTGGAGTAAGGAATATATTACTTCAGTGGTTCCTGCCGAAATCGAGAACGTCCTGGAGAATGATCTCTGAGAAAGCGTGGGAACCCTGGTGTAATATACACACAGTACATATAGATATAACAGATGTACTGTAGGTTAACGCGTTTAAATCGGGTATGTTGTTTTACGGTGCAAGTAGAGGTAGACTCGGTGCAAAAGTTTGGTATTCGAATGGAACGAAAGGAACGTGTGCTGTATGACATTCACATGCAACGTTTACCAGCAGAAGATTGGGATTTTCCAACAAAAACAACAAAGGCAAAATCAAACACAGAAACTTGAACTGATGTATTTAGATTTTTCAACCTGTCACGTAATGGAGGCTGAGACCGAAGCAAGTGCAGGTAAGGCAGGTTAATGAGAAGACAAATCCACAGGGTTAGGCAGAAATCAGTAACCATAGAGAGGCAAAGGTCCAACCATCATGCAAACAATCCAAACTAGGCAAGGCAGAGAATCAAAGTCGAAGGGAATAGCAAAAAAACCCCAAAAAACAGAGCATCGGCATGAGGTAAAGGCTCGGGAAACGACAGAGACGAGTCAACCGAGCGAAATACTTCGCAATGGCTGTGTGTGAGAGTCTCTTGGGTAGATTGAGAGCAAGTGTGTGTGATTAGTCCTCAGGAGGTGGTGCCGCGTCCGTGTGTTCCGTTGGAAGTTGTAGTTGTCGGCCATGTTTGTAGTTCGTGGTGCGTTCTGGAAAATGGAGTCGCCGGTTTGCCGTGACACGACACAACCATTGATATTTTAATATAAGCTATTTAGTATAGCGTTTTGGTACTTCTAATAATGAACGGACATGTACGAAACCCAACCCTAAACATCTTGCTGGTATAGAATAAAGAGTTTTGTCGTAAGGGTATCGTAAAGTGCACCTATTACGGTTTTTCAAATATTCCCTTCCATGTAGTGTGTTATATACGTAGCGGTTTGTGAATGTAAAAACATCTGCAAAGTTTCAAAAATCAAAGCGAACAACAAGCAGAGTTATCCACTCCCAAAAGAAGGAATCGATTCTGAACAGCTGAATCGAGTCGTTAGTGATTCCGGACTTTACTTCCTGTACTAACCTACGTAGGTTCGTAACAAAAAGCCCCGCCTCTGGTCTTCATCGGCTGCTCGCTGACAGCGGTAGACCAATCACGACAGACTGGGTCATCTGACCAATCAGAGCAGAGTATGCTCTCTGAAAGGAGGAGTTTAGAACGAATCCTTTAGAATGAATCAGTTAACGAGTCGTTTGTGACACTGCGGAAAAAATGTAATGCTGTAATTTAAATTATGAGCACGTTAACATGTTTTTTTACTCTGGATGCAGGTAAATCTATCGTATGAGAGCTTTAAAACTAAATTAGACACGTTTCAAAACCGTAATAGGTGCCCTTTAAGTGTGACTTTTGCGTGCTCTTGAGTGTACAGTAATTGTTTCTTTACAGTCTTACAATATTAAATATTGGAACGGTTTTAAAATGACGGGAAAAAAGAAACGGGTAGATTTAAATAAAAAAGAAAAGAAAAAGAAAAACCTTTAACCTAATGTTTTTTTTCCCCCCGTCCTCAGCTTTACCAGGATGCGTTGGAGTGCATGACTCTCCTCTCACAGAGGCTCGGCTCACACAAGTTCTTCTTCGGAGACTCGTAAGTTTGACGTGTAAGTTTAAGCTGAGGTGTGTGTGTGTGTGTATTTGTTCTGCTGTGTGTGTGTGTCTGTGATGAGTGTGGTGTTCATCTCCGCAGCCCCTCCTCACTGGACGCGTATGTGTTTGGTCACCTGGCGCCTCTGCTGAAGATTAAACTCCCCAACGCTAAACTCCAGCAGCACCTGAACTCGTTGGAGAACCTGCAGCAGTTCTGCTCCAACATCCTGCTGCTTTATTTCCCCTCAGACAGCCGAGGTTCGCTTTTCCTTCCTCGCCGCGTTGCACCACGGCGCTTCCGAATTCTTCAATCTGATTGGTCAGAAGGTCTTTGACGATGTTTCTATAACAGCAGATCTGAGTAGATCCGGGTGTAAGGCAGATCACAGGTTTATATTCATGCGCTCTTCTAACCGTTTCTATAGTAACAACTTGTGTAGCAGATGCTACACATAAACATGTGTGGGTTTTTTTTGTAATTGTTGTTATGGTTTAGTTTTCTTTCGAGGAGACGTATATTTATAACATTTATGGAAGGAGTCTCCAGTAAGTTAAAGCTGTAACAGTACGTTTTCTGACGTCTGACGTTTCTGAGTTTATGCTCTGCGGTCACTCTGGAACACGACGAGCTGATTTTATTTATTTATTTATTTATCTTTTGTCTTATTAATTTCATGAAACAGAAAAAAAAAAAAATAAAAAAAAAGGTGGTGAGGGAATGACCGCTGGACTGGTAGTGTAACGTGGATTTAAAATAACAGCATATATATGATGCATCTATATTTAAAAAGATGGAATGTTATAACGTATAACTTTTGTGGGGACGTTTTACAGCATTAAACGTAACAATAATGGATTAAAGAAAAAACGTAATGTATTGTTATTTAATAAGAACCGATTGCTTGCGGTGGCAAAATGCTGTGGTTTAAGAGGAATAAAGCTCTTCCAGGCATGCTGTTATAGAAAATGAATCAACTCTGGGGTCGTAACGGTAGCTCCGCTTCATCACCCCAGCGGAGTTGATTATTTTCCTCTAAGCGCACCACACACGGCGGATTCTTACTATGTTATAAGATAGCTACAGACGTTGCTATAAGACAGATCAAAGGTCATTATTATTATTATTAAGATCTTAAAATGTATCCAATTTGTCTTTCAGTCTTTTTCATCTTTATTTATTTATTTATTTTATCTATTTTTCCGCCCAGAAGCTCCGAGCAGAAACACTGCCGTTCACACCGACGCCGGTGACTTTGATAACGAGCCGCACAAGCGGCGCAACCAGATCCTGTCCGTGCTGTTCGCCGTGGCGGCCATGGTGGGTTACGCCGTCCTCAGCGGCATCGTCACCATCCATAGCTCACGATCGCAGCTCGAAGAGCCTCGTCACGACGACGGAGACGAGGATGACGAAGAACAGGAGTGAATTGTTTTTTTTTTTTTTTTTTTTTTTAATATTAATAAAAAGTGTATATTCTGAATGAATCCCCCTGAGCTCCACTATTAAAGTATTTACGAGCTTGTTTATTAAGCAAGACACACACTGGTGCTCATGTTGGTGTATTTTTTTTCTTCTTCTTCTATTGTGTAAAGTGAATTATAAATAAATACATTTTAGAATAATTAATATTAGCATTATTATTTACGGGATTGTTATAATCTCTGTTTAAGAGTGACCTGTAGTGGTGGCATCATCGCAGCAGAGCTTTATGTCTGATATCTAATTGCAAATGCTTCTTTTTTTTGGAGCAGTTATCAGTTATTATATATTTTTCGGGTTTCATTAAAGCTGATGGATTTTTTTTTCAACTGATGAGTTATTTTTTTATTATTTTTTTTTTAATGGTACGTTATGTCTGAATGTTCTGCCCTATATAAAAAGCTATGAACATGTATATGACTATAAAGAACGTGCGTTAAACCAAATCGATGTTATTTCAACGTCTTCCTAATTAGAAAAAGAGCTGATTACTAGCTACCATGTTAACTAGCTGGTTTTCTTGCGCACTAGAATCCTATCTAGTTTCGCAACTAGTCTTGCTAACAAGCTATCAGAATAAAGTAATAAAATTCCAACAGTTGTCAACCGTCTTTTGCTACCATGTGCTGGGTTTAAGCCTCTGGTCAATATTATTCTTTTTGTTTTTGTTTTTTTTTCCAGTTAATAGATTTCTGAATTTTCTTTTTGGAGTTTCCATTGTCTTCTGGCTGCTTTGATGTGGGCGGGGCTATATTTGGTACAGGTGATTCAATTCAATTTCATTTGTATGGCGCTTTTTAACAGTGAACATTGTCTCAGAGCAGCTTTACAGAAACCTAAACACAGGATAGAGATTTTAAGCGTGTGAATTTATCCCTATTGAGCAACGGTGGTGACGGTGGTGAGGAAAAACTCCCTGAGACGATATGAGGAAGAAACCTTGAGTGGAACCAGACTCAGAAGGGAACCCGTCCTCATCTGGGTAACAACGGATAGAGTGAAAGTAAAAGAAAGTTCATGATGGTTTTTATATGAAGTCTGTTTGTTGAACTAGTCCACTGTTCACTAAAGGAGACCTGAGTGTAAAACTGCATGTAGTAATCGCAGTCCTAAGACCATCGCAGCAACCGTAGTCCCAGCAACCATAGCGAGAACGTCCGTGTGGAATTGAGGTCCAAAACCATTTCCATGCTACTTCAAGCGGTCCCATCACCAGCAATCTCCAGACTGTAGCCTCCAGTTGATGAGAGCTCCACCCAGAGGTAGGACATCAGGATGGATCAGGCAGGTCCGGAGAGCAAAAAGGGTCTGGATCACTCGCATCTCCATAAAATCATGTGTGGCTCGACTGAAGGAGAGCGGGAGAGATTGTTAGGTATGCTTACTATGCCGTAATAGATAAGACTCTGTACTTTGTGTAAAAGAAAGTCTATTCATGATAAGCTTGATGCCAATTCTACCAAAGTACCAACCAGAGTGAACCATCTGCTTACATCAACGGCACTTTTACCCCAATCAGAGAATCCAGAGTGACTTCTTTCCCGCTCTTTCAGCCTCTTTGTGCCTGAGTGTGAGCAAAACCACATTTCGTTAGCTGTTTTACTGTATAAACACTGTTTTGGTGTAATAATGGCGACTAGTTCTACTAGTCTGCTGATGCAGATTAGCAGAGTGATTGAGACCTACATGTAGTGCTGTAAACAGGAAGGCAAGCTGGATTTAAATGTTGTAATTGAAACATTTTAAATGTTGTAATTGAAATGTTGTAATTGACCCCATTACTTGCACATGGGGTCGTCGAAAAGCCAAGACTACAGCTGCAAATAGATTTTCTAATGGATTTGTAAGATCAAATCTCACCACGTTGTAAACGGAAAACAGTTCATCTTGATCTTACCGAGCTTCGTGATCCTAAAATGGCGTGAGGGTTCGGTTCAAAGCCAGGTAATGCTCGGTTTAAGTTAACAAAACTGAATGTGTGTGTGTGTGTGTGTGTGCTGCTTCTGCTCGTTGCAGTTTAATGTTCTGTTGCTCAGTAGCTGGTATGAAGAAGTAGCAGTGGTGTAATACGAACTGCAAGTTTGCCTGATTTTAGCGCTAGAACTATATACAAAAAACAAAAAGCGCTGTGGAAACATCACACGGTCAATTACTACACTCTTTTCTAGTGTTACGGCGTTATGGGGTTGCACTAGCACTTCAAGAGTTGCTTATGTTGCTGAGGAAAGTCTGCTGTCATTTATATACAATCTGACACACCCACACACACACACACAGTTCTGATGAGGCATATATCATGCAGACAGTGACTACCACTGGTAAACGCTTACAGATCAGAGGTCTTTAGTATCACTACGTTTTTATAGCAGAGGCACAGTGGCTTAGTCGTTAACACGTTTACCTTGCACCTCCAGGGTTGGGGGTTCAAATCCTGCCTCTTCCCGGTGTCCACTGGGTTTGCATGTTCTCCCTGTGCTTCAGGGTTTCCTTTTTGTACTCCGGTTTCCTCCCATGGGCTGAAGACATGCGTTGTAGGCTGATTGGCATGTCTAAATTGCCCAATTGTGTGTGTGATTGTGCCCTATGATGGGTTGGCACCGCGTCCAGGGTGTCCCTCGCCTTGTGCCCCGAGTTCCCTGGGATAGACTCCAGGCTTCCCGTGACCCTGTGTAGGATAAGCCGGATTGAAAATGGATGGATGGATGGAAGTTTTTATAACATTTGAGATCACGCATCGCATCGTAATGCCTTCTGGCTAAGTCGTGCTACTACAGTAATTTTGACTCGATTTGTAAACTAACACTCATCTAACCACTTTTACGTGATCTAAAATCCAATAAAGCACGGCATTTAAGATGGCAACGCGGATTCAACCAAGTGAGGGAAGTAACCGAGGGTGTTTTAAACCAGGGCGACTTGTCGTGGACGAGAGCTGTCCCATAATTTTTGCACATGGTGTTTAAAACAGCCCTCGTCCTGTCTGAGGAATAAATATGTTTGCAAATGTAAGGCTTGCAGAGAACAGTTTCTTTTCTGCTGTGATAAGTTTTTGGTTAAGAGAAATTTTTCCCAGGGTTACGTTGAACTAAGTAACATACACATTACTTCACTTGATGAAAAGCTCCCACGCTGGACTCTTACAGGACATGCTCCATATTCAGAAACTGGAGCGCTTGTTCCAAAATGTTGTCATGATAATGTTGTCACGATACATCTGCCGATTACAGACAGAACCGGCAGAGCTGATGGATAAATATTTAGTCCGCGTGATGATAATAAAGACTCATTTTCTGTGAACACAGCTGTTCCTTAGCAGATGAGCCATGCTAATCCTACAGGCATATATACAATACTGACAATTTATTTTATTTTGTTTTTTCACAACAGGTGTGGATGTTATTTCAAAGGAATTCATTCCTTTCACACATTATTTTATGACTTCTGCAAGCTATACAGTCTATAATGTTAGGGCGTCGATTATATTCATTGCAGAAGGTCCATCAAGACGTTTGTAACCATTCACATTCGGGTTAAAGGCTTGCAATGATCCACAGAGACTGCTTTCACACGTTTCTCTTAACCACCAGTGGACGTTTTACACGCACGGCCATGGGAAGTGTTGCTGTCAACGTTATTTTGGTGACAGAGGAGCTTGAAAAGTTGAAAAAGTTCCGTTTTTTTTTTTTAGTTCAGAACAGAGTATGTGATATAAAGTGAGAAAAACAAACATGGAGGATGACGTAATGGTGGGAAAAAATAGGCTTGTTAGCAAATATGAGGAGAAGACTGGTGCTCCATTTCAACTGTGGAATGGAAATCGACTTTTCGGACATTTTCAATCAGTATAAACGGATGAATTCTTTTATCGCGTCAAGTCTGTTATAAGATTAGTCAGGACACGGTTGGGTTTCTGTTTTTAGAGTATCGTGACTCTGTGCTTAGGTGCTGGTGAGCAGGGTGTGATGGGAAAGGTATGGGAGATGGGAGAGGCTCACAGCTCTCCACAATAACATTGGTTACAGAGATAAAATAAAGCTGGCACTGAAGGAAGAATCCATTCAAAGTTCTTCATTATTGCTGATGATAAATCGAATCTAGAAAGAAAACTAGGCTTGTTATGATTTTTATTAGCAAGCTACTGTAGGCTAGTTAGTTACTGTAGGACTGGCAAGTGTTGTTATTGTTACAGTGTGTGCAGGAAAAACACCCTAATACAGGAGACTCTGTTACCGTGCACATAATTCTTAATAATTACAAAGTGATTCGAGGGTTTTTTCCAACCTCAATTCTCAAAAGGAGTGATTTAGATGCTTGTTTTATCACAGTGGGACAAGCTAACTCTTTTGCTAACTAGCCAACAAAACGGTCTGTCCTGCTGCTTGCTGCATTGTTCATGCTGTAGCTTGTTATAATGGTTAGTTTTTGTCTGCCGTCTTTGTTAACAATGTAAAGAAGGACAATTTTGATGTATTTCTGATCGGAGAATCATCACGGGGCCAGCCAGTCTTTTCTCGCTGACAGGAAAAACTTGGTATTGTTGGTTCTGTGCTAATAAACACACTGCACAAATAATAATGTAATCGCTGCCTTGTGCGGATAATATAGCAGAACCCAGTGAAGTTCTGTTTGAGGTTGATGCTAGATGTAAATACATGCACTTGTAGCTACATGCTACATGTCATTTTAATCCAGGAGCCATTTTGTAGTAATTTACCTACACATCTGAACTGTCATTTCTTCCTTACATTAGTGTTAGATAGCTAAATTATTAGCCTTAGTCGGTGGCTAGTTAAAGGCATCCATATTTCCCAGCTTCCTAGCAGGTGTGCTCTCACAGCTTGAACCATTTGAACAGCAGCCTTGCCATGTTGAAAATACACATTTCATTTGTGAAGCATTATGACAGTGTCATAAAATGTGTCATGTTTAATAACTTCTCAAATAAAGACGTCTGCTAACCAGAGCATGCTTAGCAAAAACCTAGCATGTGAGATTAAACAGTGTAGCAACTAATGCTAACATAACATAACAGTCACGTGTCAGCATATGACCTCTGCTGTGACATGTTTAAGACACGGTTATGTTTATGTCAGTTTTAAGACACGATATTAAAATCCTACTGAAAAGCCTCTTTATTGTTGCTGTATAATTCCTGTTAGTTCCTCATAGTGTGAAACTGTGTAACAGTTCCTGTAAATGCAAAGACTCTGCAGTTAACATCAACTCTTCATCGTCAGGTTTTCTCCTCCTGAGTGCTATGAAAGCGTAACATATTGTCATTTGTCTAAGAAGCGATTAATATAAATATTTATCCAATGCTCATAAAGTACACTTTCAGTCTTATAGTACAGTCGAGTTCATTCTCCAGTTCTTCCCATGACCTCGTTCCGGGTTAACAGGTGGTAAGTAGATGAAAACGGCGCCGTACTTGACACGATGACGTACAGACTAAACATGCCATCATGCCGTAATGCCTAACAGAGCGTATGAACTCACCGGAAAACCATGCTCTAAACAGAACTTTCTAGAACTCTTAGTCACATAACGACCGGCGTGATTAATTAGTGCTATGATAGCTTTCCAGTCCAATATCTGTTTAGTGGTCAGGGTATGAAGCTTTTTCAATTGGTGACATAAATACGGAATGATACACAGCAAGGCGTGCAGTTATAGGGATGATGATGATAATAATAATCCACGATGGGGTGGGGTGGCGTGCTACCAACCAGGGAGGTGGAAGGCTATCACGTGCTTCCTCCGTGACACGTGAAGACGCTTTTCAAGCTGCATCACAGGGCAGCACGACACACTCGGAGGAAAGCGCTATCTACCGTCTTCTGCATACATGAGCTCACAGATGCTGGTGATTGGCTAGTGTTGCTATGATTGACAGGGGAGAGAGAACATGTCCCCCCCTCTAAGAGAGCAGTCAATTTTGCTCTTTTGGTTCTGAAGCCCTGCCCACCACCCTAAAGTTGATGATTTTCCTATAAAAACTACACCCTGAAGTCTTTTACTCCTCAGCAGGTTATCTCTGACTGTTACAGAGGCACCTCTGGGGTTGGGTGTTCGAATCTTACCTCCACATGTGTGCACAGAGTTTGGAAGTTCTCCCCGTGTTTCAGGGGTTTCCTCCGGGTACTCTGGTTTCTTCCCCCAGTCCAAAGACATGCGTTGTAGGCTGATTGGCATCTCCAGATTGTCTGTGGTGTGTG
>NC_071266.1:25178665-25203665 GCF_023375685.1 Ictalurus furcatus
GTCTGCCTCTCTCACTGTCGATCTCTCTCTCTGTCTCTCTCTGTCTCTCTCACTGTCGATCTCTCTCTGTCTCTCTCTGTCTGTCTCTCTCACTGTCGATCTCTCTCTCTGTCTCTCTCTCTCTGTCTCTCTCACTGTCGATCTCTCTCTGTCTCTCTCTGTCTGTCTCTCTCACTGTCGATCTCTCTCTGTCTATCTCACTGTCAATCTCTCTGTCTCTCTCTGTCTGTCTCTCTCGATCACTGTCGGTCTCTCTCTCTGTCTCTCTCGATCACTGTCGGTCTCTCTCTCTGTCTCTCTCGATCACTGTCGGTCTCTCTCTCTGTCTTCCTTTGCCTGTCTGTCTCTCTCTGTCACTGTTGGTCTCTCTGTCTGTCTCTCTTTGTGTCTGTCTCTCTCTCTCTCTCTCTGTCTCCCTTTGCCTGTCTGTCTCTCTCTGTCACTGTTGGTCTCTCTGTCTGTCTCTTTGTGTGTCTGTCTTTCTTTGTGCCTCTATCTATCTCGCTTTGTTTCTCTCTCTGTGTCTGTCTGTCTGTCTGTCTCTCTCTCTTTCTCTCTCTCTCTCCCTTTGCCTGTCTGTCTCTCTCTGGTCCATCTGTCTGTCTCTCTCTGTGTTACACTCTCTGTCTTTGTCTCTCTGTCCCTCTGTTTATCTGTCTCTTACTGTCCTGTCTCACTGTTTGTGTCCCTCTGTCCCTCTGTCTTTCTGTTTCTCTGTCTCATTGTTTCCCTCCATCTCTCTGTCTGCCTCTCGGTTCCTCTGTCTGTCTCTCTCTGTCTGTCTCTCTTTTGGTCCTTCTGTCTGTCTCTCTGTGTCCTTCTGTCTGTCTGTCTCTCTGCATGTTCCCCTGTCTGTCTGTTTTTCTGTCTGTATACCTGTCTGTCTCTCTGTCCATCTGTCTGTCTTTCCCCCTGTGGTGTTAGTAAGATATTTGCGCTCTGATGGGAAGCTCCACTCAGTGAACCTGCGTAACCCCGCCCTCTCGGATGGGCGGAGCCAGTCACTCATTCTCAGAGTGGGCGGACTCAGACAGAGCCACATCAGCTTCGAGCTCTACATTAACTGCCGCCTGACCGATTCCGCCCACGGGCTGCCCTCATTGGCCAGGCTGCCCGCGAAGGTGGAGTCGGTGGAGGTCCGTAGCGGAGAAAGGAACTTCGCCAGGATGCAGGTGTGAGTCTGAAACGGAGAAATTCTCTTTAGCTGAAGCTGTTCTCATTGGTCAGCACTTTGATCGTGTTTCATTACATGAACGAGGCACAGCTTGGAACACATTGTCCCGGGCGAATAGTGCAGTCTATACTACAGTGATGCTGAATTCTGGATTCTGATTGGTCAGAAGGTGTTGATTAGTTGTCTCTGACAGCAGCTCGTTCTGATATCGTTATCGTTACACGGGGTCTTGTACGGCCAGCCCTCCACATAAACCGCTTTAAAAACCATTCGTATGGGGAAGTTTTCTGTAAAGAGACGCTCATTTAGCGTTTATGGAAGGAGTCTCCAGTGTCCAGTGTATCAGCCAAACGTAAAGCTCTAACCTTAAGAGAAGTTTATGTACTTTTAAAGCTTCTATAATGTAAGTGAGATCAGAAACTACAGGAACTAGGTCATTTTTTTGTATGTCATATCAAATGTAACAACAAATGGATAAAAATGTACAACAGGACATGCTGTCACTGGAAAATAGTCAAGATTTAGGTGATAACAGTTACTCCATTCCTGTCGTTGATTATTTTCACATTCAGGCTAAGCACATGCACAAGTTTATATATATATATGGGGTTTTTTTTACATAAAGAGTGAGACAATCACTGTGAATTCTGAGAAGCTATTTATTAAACTATTTCAAATGTTAAGGGAAGTTATGCAGCTCAACCTGCAGCTGTTTCTGCTTTAATTCATAAATTCTGAGGAAAAAGTTTCATACTGTTTTCTTTCTTTTCCCCGTTAAATGTGACTCGGAGCACTGAGAACCTGTGATGCTGTAGAGACGGGGGAAACGTCATCCTGCTCGGACGGGGCAGAGGACTGAGATAAGAAGTGAACGGACACAGTGCGCGCTTTGTTCTCTTATCTCTCTCTGTCTTTGATCTTCCGCTCTGGTTTATATTCCAGTCGGATCAGACAGATGCACAATGTCCTCACAACCTGTTTAGGAGGTTTGAGACCCTTTTAACAGCTCCAACACCGCAGTGGTACTGAACGACCATCCCAGACGTTATACAAGCTGAAGATGGATCAGATGTCGGAGAAGGCGTAGCAGATATCGGATCCTGTAACCAATGGGAAAGATTGGAATTGGATTTGGAAAAGAAATGTAGTTTTGTAACTGGGAATGTTTACATATAAAAAGACTTGACTTTTTTTTTCTTTCTTTTGTTATGAATGATTTTGTTATATTTATATTTTCTAATGGATAATATTTGATATATTTGCAGCGTATGGGTGCACGGAGGTTAGCACGTTTGCCTCGCACCTCCACGGTCGGGGGTTCGAATCCTGCCTCTGCCCTGTGTGTGCGGAGTTTGCATGTTCTCCCCGTGCTGCGGGGGTTTCCTCCGGGTACTCCGGTTTCCTCCCCAGTCCAAAGACATGCATGGTAGGCTGATTGGCGTGTCCAAAGTGTCCGTAGTGTATGAATGGGTGTGTGAGTGTGTATGTGATTGTGCCCTGAGATGTATTGACACCCTGTCCAGGGTGTACCCTGCCTTGGTCCCCATGCTCCCTGGGATAGGCTCCAGGTTCCCCGTGACCCTGAAGGATGAGTGGTATAGAAGATGGATGGATATTTGCAGCATATGGGCACATGGTGGCTTAGTGGTTAGCATGTTTGCCTCACACCTCCGGGGTTGGGGATTCGAATCCAGCCTCCGCCCTGTGTGTGCTGAGCTTACGTGTTCTCCCCGTGCTTCAGGGGTTTCCTCCGGGTACTCCGGTTTCCTCCCCCAGTCCAAAGATATGCATTGTAGGCTGTTTGGCATTTCCAAATTGTCTATAGTGTGTGTGTGACTTAATGATTTATGGTTATTTACAAATGTCTTGAATCTGGAGTTTGTTTTTAAGGCTTTTCAGATTTAAGTCTGACGTACTCATCAACCATATTCCTTTTTCCTTTGTCAGATTTTTCTTAATATAATGCACTCTGTTTATTTTGAAAATGTCAACTAAACAACAAAACCTCACCTTCTGGGTTGATAATATCCTGTAACCTTGTACTCCACCTGTACTTGAACAGAAGTGATCATTTTTCCCCCCATAATCCCTCACTCTGCTTCCTTGGCTCTCTCGAAGCATACGTCCGCCTGACCACGCCCACCTCTAACCTTTATAGTAGTGAGATATTTCAGTCTAAACTAACGAGGACAAACCACAATGCACTGTCCTAGCTGTAAATAAGTGAGGAATAAAACACTTGGAGACGTGCTGTTGTAGGAAAATCATCAACGACAGGGTAGGGTGATGAAGCAGAGTTACTGTTCCCACCCTGAATTTATTATTATTTTCCTAGAACATCACGTCAACAAGTTCTTAAATCCGTAAACACCAATTTAGCAATAATGACACTTTTTTATCGGCTAAATAAACAATATATCATACATTTTTGTGTGTTTATAATTAGATTTAACATTATGGAACGTCTGAGAAGCAATGTAGCCGCTATAAACCGTCGCTCGCTCACCCACCTCTCTCTCTTTTTTCTCCTCTCTTGAAGTTAATAAGATGAAAAAACTCAGCTTGGCATGTTACCGTAAAACCAAGAGGCATGCACTACTTGTTCCTGAAGATTTTACACCTCTGACTAGTACAAGGCTCTGACACTGGAGACTCCTTCCCATATACTGTATGTTAAACAAAGGTCTCGTTACAGAAAACAGTTACACGCTGTTGTTCTTTGTTAAATAACAACACATTTTTGTTTGGAAAACAATCTGTTTATTATTAGACTTCGATCACGTGGAGCGTCCCGTCATACAAGTCCTTACTGAGTATGAATGCTGTCAAGAGTTAAATGATGATTTCTGGTTGTGTTTCTAGAACGTGGGTCGTAAATCCCATTCATGTTTATAAACGCTGTTTATCAAAACTCATTGATACGCTTGATTTGGTGACTTGAGGCAGGAAAATAACTCTATATGTGTTCTAATTCATTCATGCTCCTTCACAGCGAGCTGATAACCATGCAGACTGGTACTCATTTTGGGTCTTGATTGGCAGGTGTGTGTGTGTGTGTGTGTGTGTGTGTAGGGTTCAGTGGAGGCTCTAAAGCTGGCCCTCGGTGGTTCTCTCCCTAAAGCTGGTCTCCTCACTGACTGCTCACTGCAGGGAGACTCAACACTACACAACACAGGTACACACACTACACACACACACACACACACACACACAACACTAAACGACACGCAGACGTGTTCATGTGGGTTCTGCGGTTTACTCGCACAGTCCCATGTATTCTGAGCAGGATAAATCTCTCACTGAAGATGAATGAGTGAATGTTCTGTATGTTTATTTCCAGCTGCACACGGTGCTGTAGTGATTTGTTGACGTGCTGCCCTCTTCTGGTTGTCCCAAGTAATGCAGCCATGGATTTAAAGCTACATTCACATTCACATTACAAGCCGTTTATTATTCGTTTGGCAGATTTTTATCCAAAGTGATTTACAACTGAAGGACATGAGGTCCTAACCACTGAACCGCTACTCACTCACTTACTGCTCAGTTCTGATGATTTTCACACATCTGGTCCTTCTGCTTCATCAGTTCACATTTGCATCGTTAGTATAGATAGAGCTCTGTGCTGAAATCTCCCGAATTAGCAACATCAACACCGAAACACGGCGTGTTTACCAGGCAGCACAAGCCTTCATGACACACATGATTAACTCCAGATTTCAGCAGCAGCAGCTTGTCATCTGTTCATCATCAGGGTCCAGTTTCCCAAAATCACTGGATAGTTTAGATTATCTTCACTTGGAGAAAGAGATAGAGAGTGAGAGAGAGAGGGTGAGAGAGAGGGAGAGAGTGAGTGAAAGAGAGAGAGTGAGAGAGAGAGGGTGAGAGAGAGTGAGAGAGAGTGAGTGAAAGAGAGAGAGGGGGGAGAGAGATTGAAAGAGAGTGAAAGAGAGAGAGAGTGAAAGAGAGAGAGGGGGGAGAGAGAGGGGGGGAGAGAGAGGGGGGGAGTGAGAGGGGGAGAGAGAGAGAGTGAAAGAGAGAGAGGGGGAGAGAGAGGGGGAGAGGGGGGTGAGTGAGAGGGGAGAGAGAGGGGGAGAGAGAGAGAGAGAGAGAGAGAGAGAGAGAGAGGTTGTGAGTGCTTCACAGATTTGGACCACAACCATGTAATATAAATGTGTTTCATTTAATTTCATCCACATTATCATTGTTGCTTATCCTTTGCTCGTTAAGATCAGTTCAGTTACGTCCTCAGCATGCTGTTTAATAACTCTGTAATAACTCTTTAATAACGCTGTAATAACGCTGTAATAACTCTGTAATAACTCTTTAATAACGCTGTAATAACTCTTTAATAACTCTAATAACCCTGTAATAACTCTAATAACTAATAACGCTGTAATAACCCTGTAATAACTCTGTAATAACTAATAAGGCTGTAATAACCCTGTAATAACGCTGTAATAACTAATAAGGCTGTAATAACCCTGTAATAACGCTGTAATAACTCTAATAACTAATAACGCTGTAATAACCCTGTAATAACTCTGTAATAACTAATAACGCTGTAATAACCCTGTAATAACTAATAACTAATAAGGCTGTAATAACCCTGTAATAACTCTGTAATAACTAATAACGCTGTAATAACCCTGTAATAACTCTGTAATAACTAATAAGGCTGTAATAACCCTGTAATAACCCTGTAATAACTCTAATAACTAATAACTCTGTAATAACTATGTAATAACCCTGTAATAACTCTAATAACTATGTAATAACCCTGTAATAACTCTGTAATAATCCTGTAATAACTCTGTAATAACTAATAAGGCTGTAATAACCCTGTAATAACCCTGTAATAACTCTAATAACTAATAACTCTGTAATAACTATGTAATAACCCTGTAATAACTCTAATAACTATGTAATAACCCTGTAATAACTCTGTAATAACTCTAACAACTCTGTAATAACTGTTAATTAATAACGCTGTAATAACGCTGTAATAACTGTAATAACGCTGTAATAACCCTGTAATAACCCTGTAATAACTGTAATAACTCTGTAATAACCCTGTAATAACTCTGTGCTAATTAATAACGCTGTAATAACTCTGTAATAACTCTGTAACAACTCTGTAATAACTGTGTTAATTAATAACTGTAATAACGCTGTAATAACGCTGTAATAACTCTGTAATAACTGAAGTAAAGTGAAAAGTCTGATTTGGCGAGGGTTGTGTGTTGCAGTGGGCAGTGACGTTAACGGCATACTGGGTGAGTGACAGCATTTCACACTCCTGTTATTACACATTTATTACTCCTGGTATTAGACCTTGTTCTCTCATCTTCCTTTATTTCTTTTCTTATTTTTTCCCTTCACTTCTTTCTTTATCTTCTCCTGTCTGCTTTTCCCCTCATGTCTCATCACTTCATTTCTCATATCTCATTTTTATATTTTCTTGTATTTTCTTTCACTTTCTGTTCTCTTGTTTTTCTCTCTTCTCTACTCTACTCTTTTTCTCTTCTGCTCACTTTTTTCTTCTCTCTTCCATTTTTTCTCTTCTTTTCTTTTCTTTTCTCTTCTCTTCCCCTCTCTGTTGTCTCTCCTCAGGTGATCACACTAAGGCTCTGATTGGTCAGCTGATCATCTTTAATCAGATCATGGGCGATCTGAGAGAGGACATCAGGGAGATGGTGAACTCAAAACACACATGCATATGCAACCCCTCAACACACACACACACTCACACATATGGGCAAGAAAGCATGATTAATGAATAATAATAAGAATGAAACATTAAAAGGGATGTCTTTACAAATATGAAATATTTTTCAATCATTGTTTTTTGAATTGTTCATTGAAATTTAATTCACCTTTAATAATTGTTTAACCATATTGAACTTTGTTTCCTTTTCATTTCAGACCAAGGAGATGTCTTTAATCAGGAACACTATTCTGGAGTGCCAAGTGTGTGGTGAGTGATGGAGACGGTCTGTGACTGTATCACTTACACTGTATAGAAGGGGTTTATTTTAAATCAGTGTGACTAGGACATTGTGTAAACTCTCTCTCTCTCTCTCTCTCTCTCTCTCTCTCTCTCTCTCTCTCTCTCTCTCAGGTTTCCATGAGCCTCAGTCTCGTTGTCAGTCTAACCCGTGTTATGACGGTGTCGCGTGTGTCGATGTGTTGGAGTTTCCGGGGTATCGGTGCAGCTCGTGTCCTGCAGGCACTACAGGCAATGGCACACACTGCCAGGACATCAATGAGGTTCCTCTAAAACACACACACACACACACACACACACACGCACGTTAAATATACAGTTTCAAATCTTTAGAGCATTGTCGTGCATTTCAGACTTTCTCTCTCTGTCTCCGTCTCTCTCTTCCTCAGTGTGCAGCACAGCCGTGTTTCTCTCCTCACATGTGTGTGAACAGTGTTAAGGGGTTCCGCTGTGAGCCGTGTCCTCCGGGGTTCTCCGGTCCTGAGTTGAGTGGAGTCGGCATGGAGTTCGCCCAGAACCACAGACAGGTCCGATCTGTCCGTCTCTCCTTTAATGTGCCTCTCTGCCTATATCACTGTCTATCACTCTCTCTCTCTCTCTCTCTCTCTCTCTCTTTCTCTATAATCTCCCTCTGTGTCTCTCTATCACAGCCTTTCTATCACGCTTTTCTCTCACTGTCTCCCTCACTCCATCTCTCTATCTCTCTCTATCTCTCTCTCGCTCTCTCTCTCTCTCTCTCTCTCTCAGTGTATTGTGAGATTGGGAAATATCTGTTGTGTTTACTCTGACCTTGACGGTTATTAGTCTTATTTAAAAGGTTGCAGCTACCATGTGACCACGCCCGTGACCGTGCCCGTGTGTGTTACAGGAGTGTGTGGACGTAGACGAGTGTGCGGCTCAGACCGCCGCCTGCGTCTCCGACTCCGTCTGCATCAACACTCCGGTGAGTTAATGCTTACAAGATATCAAACCCGACTGTGTTTAGCTCTGTGACGTCTTTTGTCCATTTCTATACAGAACAGCGTGCCATAAGACACTGAGCTGCTGGAGGAGTGTGTGTTGGTGATGACGATGATGATGATGATGATGATGATGATGATGCGGGGGTTTTTTCAGTGCTCAACTGTCTGTTTTTGTCTCTGTCAGGGTTCGTTTCAGTGTGGTCAGTGTAAAGCGGGTTTTGTGGGGAATCAGACATCGGGCTGTTTCCTCAGGAGGACGTGCGCTGTGCTCGGATACGACCCGTGCGATGTCAATGCTCACTGCGTGCTGGAGCGCAGCAGTGACGTGTCCTGTGTGGTGAGAACTCGTATCACGTGTCAGACGCTGATAACCCGAACACATCTGTTTACATTCTGCTTAATAAGCGCCGCTGAAAATATTTTCCCTGTAGTATTCCGTTTCATATTACATACAGTACTAAATGCTGCATTTCCCAGACTGGGAGTTTCCTGGTGGGTGTACAGTAGCGTTCCTGAGCGTAAATACGTGTATCGCAGTATAAATACACATGTCCGGGACAAAGCTCTGGAAAAGTATTCATTCGAGTTTGATTATAAAAAAATGATTCTTAAAAAAATGGAAAGAATACGGCACAAGTGCGACTCTCTCGAGGAGGCTGTTCACTAAAAGTCAGAGAGAACTTAGTCAGAGAAGCAACCAAGAGTCCACGGGTAACCCTCAACACAATGCTACCACCACCATGCTTCACTGTAGGAAGCGTGGTTAAAAAAAAAGAACGATTTCATGGTGCTCTGTCTGAAGAAAAATTCTGTGAAATATTTATTTCAATCGAGATATTCTATTAGCAGTATTTAGATATATTGAGTATCACTGTATCACTTAATTATCACTTCATTTTCGTTCTCTCTGTGCATCGTATCTTATACACGAACTGTGCTTTATTTCTCCCTCAGTGTGACGTGGGATTTGCGGGGAACGGGAATATCTGCGGCGTCGACTCTGACCTCGATGGCTATCCAGACGAAGCGCTTCCCTGCATCGATAACGATAAACACTGCCGAGCGGTTCGTCCCTGATTTGTTTCCCTCCTTTAACGTCATCTTTAGATTCAACCCCCACACACACCTGTGTTTATTTTTACAATCTATCCCCGGTTTATGAACGCACTCTTACAGGATAACTGTGGCGCCACGCCGAACTCTGGTCAGGAGGACACGGACGGTGATGGCGTCGGAGATCAGTGTGACGCGGACGCAGACGGAGATGGAATAAAGAACATGGAGGTTCGTTTCAGAAACGTTCAACGTAGACGATTACGAGAACATTTACACATCCTAAACTTTAGCACGGAGCAAGAAGCAGTGATTGACTGCATTTGTCTCGGTTATAAAAGAACGACCCACAGCGCTGTGGTGTAACTGAAGCCGAGATAATGTCGTAGAAATCGAAGTTTGAATTATTACTGCGTGTAACTGACTTTTTTTGCAGGATAATTGTCGTCTGGTGCCCAATAAGGACCAGCAGAACTCCGACACAGACTCGTACGGCGACGCGTGTGATAACTGTCCGAACGTCCCTAATGGAGATCAGCGGGACACGGACGGTAACGGTGTGGGAGACAGCTGTGATAGCGACATCGATGGAGATGGTACGCGTCACACCCCGTGATACACCGAGCTGTTCTGCTATGACGCTTATGGAAAGTGTTTGGAAATATTACCACCGTGTTCTAATACTGTTTCCACTGAACCCTTGTCGAACCCTTGTCCCATTTACAGAGAGTACAGACGCCTGCATAGTATTTATACCCTTTATTTATTGCCCTTTATTTCTAACGGAGAATGAAGAACCATCTGTTGGTGTGTGAGTCGTCTTTACAGAGCTCTTTTAGCATGCTTGTGATCTGCAGGAATCCCCAACATGCTGGATAACTGCCCGAAAATCCCCAATGCCATGCAGACAGACCGGGATGACGACGGAGTCGGAGACGTGTGTGACAGCTGTCCTGAGGTCAACGACCCCACTCAGGTGTGTGCCTCATATATACAGTATATAAATATATATAGCGCTGGACTTTCTATAACAACACCATGAAATAGACGTATAACCAGACCAAACAACCGATTTCAGTAAATGACATTAAAATGTAGAGGATTAAAATCGCATTATTGTGTTTCCATGGCAACGGATTTATAAACAGGGACTCGTATAGCAGACGCACGGCATCAGCTAAGGATTAAAAAAAAAGCGTCGTCGTTTAGTGAAGAATAACGTACACGTGCTTTCTGAAAGGATAACTCATTCAGCGTTTATGGAAGGAGTCTCCAGTGTCAGCGCTTTGTAACAGGCCGGACGTTTTCCGACGGACTCGGGGGGGGGGTTGGGGGGTGGCTTCTTTTTCTTATTAACTTCAAGACTCGATTGGTGAACAAGTCTGTCACGGACATTCCAGAATACATAAACACTTCTGTGGTTTAAGAGGAAATAAACACTGGCTGTTATTGGAAATGAATCACTTTCACGGTGGTAACTGTGGCTCCGCTTCATCACACCATGTCATGGGTGATTATTTTCCTATAACGGCACGCCTCCAAGTGTTCTATTGCTTATAAAATATACAGATTGTGTAATTCTGTCTGTCATTTGTTCATGGATGCCGGGAGAGGGGAAAAAGCAGTCTGTAACACTGTCTCTGTTTGTAGTCGGATATTGATAACGACTTGGTGGGAGACATCTGCGATACGAACCAGGACACGTGAGTTTCCCGCCGTTTCACTACTGAAAGTCCAGGCTTATTTTTTGTAGTTCCTTTTTAAAGTATGTGATGCAGTGATTAGTATGAAATATTCTATCACTGAAACATCGTTAGCTCCAGCAGGTGAGGCGTGAAGAGTGTGATGCGCGTAATCATGTAACCACAAACACATCTTCAACTGGAGCAGAATTTTAGCAAAACATAATAAAAGTGTTTCAAAAGTTCTGCGTAATGTGTGTGTAGAGATGGGGACGGTCTCCAGGACACGAGGGACAACTGTCCCGAAATCCCCAACAGCTCTCAGGTGGACTCCGATAACGACGGCATCGGGGATGATTGTGACGACGACGACGACAACGATGGAGTTCCGGATGCTTCTTATCCCGGGCCTGATAACTGCAGACTCGTCCCAAATCCTAACCAGAGAGACTCGGACGGTACGCACACACGCACACACGCACACACGTACGCATGCACACACACATGCACACACACGCACATATGCACGCATATACATTTCTCAAAACAAATACACACACATATATATGAAAGAAAGAAAATTAAAAAGTTAAAGAAGAAATTTAAAGTTAGAAAAAAGAAGAAAGTTAGAAGGAGAGAAAATTAAAGTAAGAAAGACAATTAAAGAAGGAAGAAGAAAGTTAAAGTTACAAAGGGAAAAATGAAAGAAAGAAAATTAAAGACAGAAAGAAAGAAAATTATAGAAAGAAAAAAAATTAAAGAAAAAAGAAAATTAAAGTAAAAGAAAATTAAAGAAATAAAGAAAATCATAGAAAGAAAATGAAAGAAATAAGAAGGTTAAATTTAGAAAGAAAAAAGAAAATTAAAGAAAAAAGAAAATTAAAGAAAAAAGAAAATTAAAGAATAAAGGAAATTAATGAAAGAAAGAAAGAAAGAAAGAAAGTTAAAGTTAGAAATAAAGAAAAAAAAGAAAATTAAAGAAAAAGAAAATTAAAGAAAAAAAGAAAATTAAATAAAGAAAGAATGGAAATAAAAGAAAGAAAGAAACTTAAAGACAGAAAGAATGAAAATGAAAGAAAGAAACAATGAAAATAAAAGGAAAGAAACAAAAAGAGAAAGAAAGAAATTTAAAGAAAGAAAGAACTGAAAATAAAAGAAAGAAAGGAACGTAAAGAGAGAGAGAGAGAAAGTTAAGGAAAGAGCAAGGCCAGTGTTTTCCCTCAGTAAATCTAAATATTCCCTCATTCTTTCCTCCTCCTCTCTTCCTCTCCTCAGCTGACGGAGTGGGTGATGTGTGTCAGGGCGACTTTGATAACGATAAAGTGAGCGACGAGATGGATGCCTGTCCCGAAAACGCTGACATCACCATGACGGACTTCCGAGCCTTCCAGACGGTCATCCTGGACCCGCTCGGGGATTCCCAGATCGACCCGAACTGGGTGGTGCTGAATCAGGTGAGCTCCCGGCTGGACTACAGATCCAGCAGATAAACCACGCCTTACAGGCCAGAACCTCCTGAGGTGCAGGGCCTGTCAGCTTGCTGGTGTGTACGTTTGCTTGTTATATAGTTCCTGACCGATCTAGAGGTAATCTCTTTAACTATATAAACGTCTTCCTGTTCCTGTGACGGTAGGGGATGGAGATCATACAGACGATGAACAGTGACCCTGGTTTGGCTGTGGGTAAGTCTCATGTCTACTCTTTATTTATTGATTTATAAATATTTATGATTCTATGGTATTTGTCTACACGTTAGATATGACGGCATCTCGTAAAATCAGTAGGTCCTTTATTATACTGTAGCTCAGATCTACTGATCGCACTGATCCAGCCTTCATCAGCATCTCTCCTCCTCTTCCTCCAGGCTACACGGCATTCAACGGTGTTGATTTCGAGGGCACGTTTCACGTGAACACGATGAGTGACGATGACTACGTGGGCTTCATCTTCTCCTACCAGGACTCGTCCAGCTTCTACGTGGTGATGTGGAAGCAGACGGAGCAGACGTACTGGCAAAACCTGCCGTTCACAGCACAGGCTGAACCTGGTCTGCAGCTGAAGGTGATTATTTCAGCAGCGGTCGGTTATTACTAAGGACGGCACGAAACAGGTGCAGTACAGTGCAAAGCGTACACAGGAAGGATGTATTTTCCAGGCAGTAAGTCACTCTGGATGATACTGAATGTATGATGAAAAGTTTAGGAAAGAAATAGAGTTTTGAAAAGATGTTACGCGTCGTTTGAACGCGTCTCCCCGGGTCTGTCACTCAGGCAGTGAAGTCTCGCACCGGGCCGGGTGAGTATCTGCGTAACGCGCTGTGGCACACCGGCGACACACACGGAGAGGTGACGCTGCTCTGGAAGGATCCGAGGAATGTGGGATGGAGCGATAAAACATCGTATCGCTGGAGCCTCAGCCATCGGCCGCAGGTCGGCTACATCAGGTACGGATCGATTCCCCGATTTCCAATTGTGTGAGAGTGAATGAGTTTATTTTCCTCCCTCCAAAATGCTAATGATTTTTATACATCTACACACATCATGTTGTGTGTATCAATCCAGTCCAACAAACTAATCGACAAGTCCAACAAACAAACAAATCAAATAAACAAGTCCAACAAACAAATAAACAAATCAAATAAACAAGTCCAACAAACAAATCAAATAAACAAATCAAATAAGTCCAACAAACAAATCAAATAAGTCCAACAAACAAACAAATAACCAAACCGAATAAGTCCAACAAACAAATCAAATAAGTCCAACAAACAAACCGAATAAGTCCAACAAACAAATCAAATAAACAAGTCCAATAAACAAACCAAATAAGTCCAACAAACAAACAAATCAACAAATCAAATAAACAAGTCCAACAAACCAAAAAAAACAAATCAAATAATTCCAACAATCAAATAAACAAACAAAATAAATTAAATAAACAAATCAAATTAAATAAGTCCAGCAAACAAATAAACAAATTAAATAAACAAATCAAATAAATCCAACAAACAAATTAAATAAACAAATATAATAAACAAATCCAGCAAACAAATCATATTTTAAAAATCCAATAAACAAGTCCAATGAAGAAATCCCGTGAGATGTGATATCTCCAGGTTCGCCTTTGATCTTGATGGTTTTGAGGTTTTGAGATGAAACCTGTTCTCTAGGTGTCCGGTGTTTTTGCCGGATGGTCTGAAGTGCTCCCCTCAGGACAAAAAGACAAAGGAAGCGCAGGGGAAGTACTCTGATAAACGCCAGATGCTTTCAGAACTTGAAGATCTTGTACATGTCCTCGTTCTCAGAGGCAGCGAGTCGGTAACTTCACTTTAAAACTTGCAGCAGCGGTAACGCGGGGAAAGCTCCTCGTATTCAGACCCGTCTTACGCAGCTGCTTGAATTTTTATTTATTCCTCCGAGTAAGATCAAGCTGTCTTTATATAGTCCAGCTGTTTTTACAAGTCTGATCCAGCTGTGCTGTTATTCATTAAACCAGGTTAGTATAATCCAGACACGTGCCTTTGTCATGTTTATTAGATCAGGTAGGGTTTGTGGGATTTAGCGTGTGCGTGCGTGCGTGTGTGTGTGTGTGTGTGCGTGTGTGCGTGTGTGTGTGTGTGTGTGTTTTCAGAGTGCGTCTGTATGAAGGCACTGCTCTGGTCGCTGACTCCGGTGTGGTGATTGACAGCTCGATGAAAGGAGGACGTCTGGGTGTTTTCTGCTTCTCACAGGAGAACATTATCTGGTCCAATCTGGGTTATCGCTGTAACGGTGAGAGCCGCAGTCTGAAGCTTCGTTATAAAAGTCACATTAATATAGCAAACAGATTTGTTTATAGGACACCTGCAGTGTAGCTTAGTGCGAGCTGGAGCTACTAATGTAGTTAAGAAGGACGCTTATACGCTCATACACCTCATACACCTCTGTAGAGCTGTGAAAGTGTCACAATCAGAGTTGTTGACGTTTCTGTATGATCTATAAAAATGGACTAAAGGACGTCAGCGAGCTGGAAACAGTCGCAGCTGAACGGCTTTTCTTCCTCAGCACACACTTAGGCGCCACTTCATACCAGTCATTGTTTCGTGATCAGAAACGCGTGTGAAATTTTGCGTGTGTGTGTGTGTGTGTGTGTGTGTGTGTGTGTGTTCTCATCAGATGCAATCCCGGATGATTTTTACCTCTACCACAGACAGATGAACCTCAGGACGGGAGCGTAGAAGAGCGCTCATGACTTTAATCACTGCATCATGCAACCTGAAGTAACCACAGTCTGCTGTGTGTGTGTGTGTGTGTGTGTGTGTGTGCTAGTGTTGTGTTGGAGTTCTTGTCTCTCTGTATCTGGACAGTGTTTGTTTTTTTTTTCTAAATAAACGATTGTGTACTAACTACGTGTCTGTATGAAACTCCAGTATTTAGTCCAGAGAGGCTCACACTGACGAGCATCAGGAGTATGCTGATGTCACGTAATTAATGTTATGCGGTGAAAACCTCCGTGAAAAACACGACCGCTCCACAAATACAGTACACTGAGCAACACCGAGCACTAGAGGTGTGTATCCCTGCTGGTGAAAGTCACCCACAACTTGTACGGCCGTCGTTTTTATAGTAAATAATGCGTTTCTGTTAGCGACAGTTTTACCTTCAAGCAGATTCTCTGAATCCTCAGAACTACAGGCTCCGCCCTCTTCCCCTGCTAAACCAATGGAATGGCAGGATGTGCATATTATAATATGACAGGGTTTTATATTTTATAACAAAATATAATTTGTCTGCTACAACATACTCAGATGAGAAGTTGTTCTTTCTGTTTGTTTTGTTTTGTTTTGTTTTGTCCCCATGCTCAAGATAAATATGAATGAAATATGATGAGTTAAATGAGATTAAAACAGTTGAGTATAATACAGTGTAGAGCTGTTTCACCTTTACAGTTGGACTTTTAACAGAAACCTATTCATTCACTCCAATGTTTACTTATTATTATGGTGCTACGTCCACTTCCTAATCCATGAGTGTGTGTTTGTGTGTGTGTGTGTGTGTGTGTGTGTGTGTGTGTGTGTGTGTGTGTGTGTGTGTGACTAACACAGCATGCACTCATGTCATGGATTTGTTCAACTGTAATTTACAACCCTGTTTATAAATAAAAGTTTTAAAAAATACTATTAATGTTTGTCTGAATTGGTATTGTGAAATATGTAAGGAGGAAAACACTACGGGGTCGTGCCGTTATAGGAAAATAATCAATGATGGGTGCGCGATGCAAAGCAGAGTTACTGTTACCACCCTGAAGCTGATTATTTTCCTAAAACAGCATGTCCCGAAGTGTTTCATTATTTATTTCTACTACAGCAATTTGCCATTACAATATTCTATTGATTAAAGAACGATTTTTTTCCTATTTATATTGTAAGAGGACAGCTGGCTCGACCTTGCGCTGCCACTAGAGGGAGGTAGAGAGCTGGCAGAAACATTAGACCAGATTCATCCACTAGAGGGAGGTAGAGAGCTGGCAGAAACATTAGACCAGATTTATCCACTAGAGGGAGGTAGAGAGCTGGCAGAAACATTAGACCAGATTCATCCACTAGAGGGAGGTAGAGAGCTGCCAGAAACGTTAGACTAGATTCAGCCACTAGAAGGAGGTAGAGAGCTGCCTGAAACGTTAGACCCGCTTCTGCCACTAGAGGGAGGTAGAGAAAGCCGTTGTAATTATAATCGGTGGCGATCTGCTCCACTCATCCAGTGTGCAGGCTTGAGTCAGTTCCTTTTTACCGGTTGATATTATCAGAATGAAATCTTCTGGAACATGTTCACTGGACAGGAATTAGTTTGCGTGGGCCTGAGAGAGAGTTTTATCTTTGTGTTGACCTTGAGTTAGAAGCCTAGGTGAGATGTATTCAGAAAGGACTCTTTACTACGTTGGTAGTTGAGGACTGAAGCTAGAAGAGACCACACCTGTGTGTGAAGCTTCAATAAAAACTGTTCCTCTTTTCCAAATTTGGGCCCGCTTGGGTCTTTATTAAGAAGCGAAATCCTTCACAATCCATCAGACCTTTTGGCTTGCTCTGTGTTTAAGTTCCTCCCTGTTTATGTGGGAGGCTCACTGGGGTGAGTTCTTACCTCTGGTCCCTGGAGACGAGGGTTCAGACTCTGCATGGGGTGACCTCACTGTTACGGTGATTACAGCTGGTGGTGTGGAACAGCCACCAAATCAAGCGAGTTTCTGTCATAGCAGCTATAAACAGCTGTTCTCTCTCTCTCTCTTTCTCTTTGAGAGAGGAAACAATGCAAAAAAAATGCAGCTTGTCATGTCAGAGAAAATGCGAGGGATAAATTCCTCTGTCCTGTTACAAACCCCTGACACTGGAGACTCCTTCCATGAATGTAAAAGGAATAAATGTTGAGCTGTATAACCTCATGTGCGAGACCAGGGCGTCCCAAACTGTTTGGGCAAATGGACGTGATGAATTTTCTGTTTCCTCAAACCTTGACCACATTACATCTCTTAAATTCCTGATGGATAATGTAGGACTGCTGTAAACTTTTAACGACAGAAATTCAAATTAATTTTTAAACCAAAGGAATATTCCTTTCACTGGCGTGCCGGTTTTAGTGGGAAGTCTTGTGTTAGAAGTCTTGTGTAAGGTTGTATATGAAATATTGCGTGCTGGTGTGGTATGGCCTGACGAGGTAAAAAATCCTAATTTATTACATATTCATTTTTTTGTTGTTGTCCTTTTCATTTAAGACGATATAAGCCAGTGTAGGACTATCTATCTAATCTATAATCTAATCTACAGGACTATAAATATAAAACTATATATACTGTGTCGTATTCATGTCCTGTTCAATTCAATGCAACTTTACTGTCGTTAGCCCTTACAGCGTAATCAAAAGCTTCTCTTACTTTTCTCTCTGTGACCAAACGTTACAATTAGAGATGGACATCTGAGGAAACATCAGATCCTGAAACAAATAGAAAAGATTGGAAGTTGATTTGGAAAAGGAAATGGAAATGTTTACATGTAAAAACACTTAAGTGCTTCAGTTTGTTTTTGTTTGTTTTGTTTTTTTTTTTAAAAAAAAAAAAAAAAAGGCTTGGAAGTTTTTAAAGAAGACTTTTCGCGTGAGTACTGGCCGATATTCACCGTTTCAGTATCGGGAATGAGAAAAAAATCAAGCGGTGTCATATCGTCTCTAAACAGAACCACAGCAGTGTAGTGTGTGAGACCGGGCAGGGGGAGACTGCAGCTGTACGGATCAGTGCACACGACATTAGAGAAACAACGCTGCAACGCAACGCTGCAGACATAACACTACAGCTAAGGCAAAAAAAAAAGTGTGTGAATGCTGACGGATGTGTGTGTGACACACACACACACACACACACACACACAGATAAAGGAGACAGTGAGGGTGGATGTTAAATCTCATTTCAGCATGATGTGGAAACTCTCTCTCTTCTGCCTGTTTGCTGTTCAGTGTAAGTAGATGAAAAGTTTATGTTCAAAAGAGCAAAACAAATATGAATTAATTTCACACATTTACAGTAGATGTTGGAATATTTGTTAGTTTATTTAAGAAGAAAAACATGGGATTCGTAGAAATTCAGTCCCTAGAGATGTGTAATATAATAATAATAATAATAATAATAATAATAATAATACAGCACAGTTCAGCTTTAATACTTGTGCACTGAAAAACTCTTAATTTCAGAATTATTCATTGCAAAAACACTAGTCAGGATTAAATTCCAATAATCAGTTTGTGCTCTTTTTATATCTTGAAGTGTATTAAAGTAACAACAATAATTAATATCCGGTTCTATTTTATAAGCGCATTATTTTAATATTAAAAATAAACATCTGTAATGTCAGTGTAACAAATTGACAGTGAGGTTGATGTGTACCGACGTCATACTGAACGCCAAAAGTGTGTCTCTGAATGATGGATTTCTTACTTAAACATGGAGACGTGAGACAAGACGAAGTGTAAGATTCGATATTCGATTAGATGTACCTTTATTGATGCCTCATAGAGGAAATTCAAGAAATTCAGACGTAAGCAGCTACCTCTGCGTGTGTCTTAACGAGCATTAAACGTAACGTTTATTGTAGTTTTTCCAAATAAAGATAGCAATGAGCAGGGATTCATGAAATGGTCAGTGAGGACTAATTAATGACTGACGCGTGATGAACTCTTAATTGCTCCTGTGGATTTATAACCCTCGCGTTAATACTGCACGATCCTCACAGGTTATCTTTCTGTCAGAGCGGTACACAAATACTGTTGCTTGATATGATTTCAAATAACTTTCTAGTTTGATCAGCAGTGGGAACAGGAACGCGAACTGCTAATAAAGGTCGCCTAAATGACTGCAATATTTAAATAAATAAATAAATAAAAACACGTACGGTACAAATATGGTGGAGTTTTTGCTGCATAAAAAGGCCATAAAAATGCATAAACATGTGGATTATTATTTATTTTATTCAGGTTGACAGGTTTGCACGTTACAGTAGGACATTATTTCTATGTTGTGTATTTTCCAGCCGTCTCTCTCTCGAACATCGTCCAGTATCCTGCGGTAGTGAAGGCGGTTCGTGGTGAGACGGTCTCCATGACGTGTAATACAGTGGAAATCTTGTCCAGATGTGATTTAGTCTACTGGTATAAAGTGCAGCCGAGAACCAGAGAGATGATCCTGGCCACCGCTGTTCACACTGATCCGAGTCTGAAACTGTGTAGAGGATTCATCTACAACACCAGCGTGGCTGATTCGGGCATTTACTACTGCTCTGTAAAACACAGTGTTATCTACTACACGGGCAACGGCACCACCGTCATCGTCACAGGTAGACGGTGTGTTCGGGTAAAAGAAAATTGTTTGGTCCGAATTTCCACAATCAGCAGTCGATTATACAGTGTCGTTCATCCTAGTGATTCTGTTGTGTGTGGTAGTAATATGTATTAATGATAATGAGTCTTTATTGACATCACAGCACAGTGAAATTCTTTTCTTCACATACCCCAGCTTGTTAGGAAGTTGGGGTCAAAGCACAGGGTCAGAGATGATACGGCGCCCCCTGGAGTAGAGAGGGTTAAGGGCCCAACAGTGGCAGCTTGGCAGTGCTGGGGCTTGAACCCCCGACCTTCTGATCAGTAACCCAGAGCCTTACCCCCTCAAGCCACCACTGCCCCCCCAAGCCACCACTACCCCCAAAAACACCACTGCCCCCCAAGCCACCACTGCCCCCCAAGATACCACTGCCTCCCCAAGCTACCACTGCTCCCCAAGCCACCACTGCCCCCCCAAAACACCACTGCCCCCCCAAAACACCACTGCCCCCCAAGCCACCACTGCCCCCCCAAAACACCACTGCCCCTATATATACTGCCCCTGTATTCCTATATACTGTGGTGTGTGTTCATTATAGATGCGTAACGCTCTCAGTGAGTAAATCATACTGATTTTGCTCCATCACCGTTTTTGCAGAGCCTCGTACCGGTCCCGTCGTGACGCTCTACGTCCCGGACGTGAGTGTCGGACCCTCCGTCTCTCTGCAGTGCGTGGTGATGGGGGTCGTCCCGTCTGAAGCCATCATTTCCTGGGTTGTAGGGGACTCAGAGACGACCGGGTGGACGGAATCGGGCTGGACCCACGCCAACGCCTCAGCTGTAGAATACACACGCGCTCATATCAGCATTCCCTCAGAGACCTGGCTGGAGGCTCCGAATGTGGAGTGCGTGGTCGAGGTGGACGGCAGGCGCGTCTCGAAATCTTTTAAAAAAGGTGAGAACAATTTATCATAGTGGTGTCAGCAGTGATGAGATTTTAAATGACTGCTACTATTGAAAACTTTTGAGGTGTTGCGTCTGCACTCAAACTGGATGTTTCTGCGTAATATGTCGTAAGTTTGTTTGTTTGTTTGTTTATTTTGTTCATTTCTCTGTACAGCCTCCAGTCAGGTGTGTCCGTGGTTGCTGTATTTGGGCTCCGGTGTGGTCTTGGCCTTCATTACCGTGATCTTCGTTAAGATAATGCTTTATTAATCGCCAGACGGAGAAAGTAGGGTGTCACAGCAGCAGCAAGACAGGTGAAGGAAAAAGAGACTGTAAGAAGAACAATACAGGGATATGTAAAGAGTATATACAAGATGTATAAATATGTATAAATGTAAGCGCAAATTATATATACATATATACATATGAGCAGTATAAACAACAAACAACAATGTACAGTCCCAGATATGTATATATCACATATGTACAGTATACACAATACTATATACTATATACATATGGCAGCTATATGGTATAATGAGTGTAGACATATAACAATAACTATGAAGTATCGTATGATGTGTAAGCGATGTGTTCTCTGGTTTATAGGAAGTGTAATATACAAGGCTGGAACTGATCTGCATCGGAGAACATGGACGCACCGCATTAAACCAGAATTCCTAATGTTCCTAAAGTTGTTTTTTTTTTTTAAATGTAATTACAAGCTTAACAAAATAAAATAAAATGATTAACACATGGGTGTGTGAGTGTGTATGTGATTGTGCCCTGCGATGGACTGGCACCCTGTCCAGGGTGTACCCCGCCTTGTGCCCCATGCTCCCTGGGATAGTCTCCAGGTTCCCCCGCGACCCTGAAAAGGAGTAAGCGGTAGAAGACGGATGGATGGATGGATTAACACATGAAACATGAGCTTTGTCTAACATGCCTGATAGTTAGATTATAAAATATTACAATGCATTAGTAGTGTTTATAACACTACCTCCACAGCGACACTACTTCCACCGCTGCACTGTAAAACCGGATAAGTTCATAGGAAACTAATTACCACAACATTTTTAAGTTGAGAAATCAATTTCTTTAAGCCAAATACACTTCAATATAAGAAAAATTTTACTCAAACTTTGTCATTTAAAACACATTTTTGTTATATTGAAGTGTATTTGGCTTAAAGAAATTGATTTCTCAACTTAAAAATGTTGAGGTAATTAGTTTCCTCAAATGTTTTGAGTTAAATGAACTTATCCGGTTTTACAGTGATATGCAATTACAAAAAACATTTACTGTATGTAATCATAGTGTTGTCAAACTTGTTAGTTATACATGGGATTGATCTGCTCCCTTTGTCACGTTACCTAGCACCTGAGCATCATGTTGTAACGTTACATTTATTTACATTTATATTTATTCATTTAGCAGACGCTTTTCTCCAAAGCGTACTTACAAATGAGGAAATACAAGCAAAGCGGAGAACAATACAAGTAGTGCTACCATGCAAGATTTATAATTGAGTTCTGGAGAAATTAGTAGACTAAATATTAGTATATTTCCCACCTTTAAAGCCGTGCAACAAAAGAAGCCACTATCTTTGCTAGAGAAACCTGACAAGGGTTTCTGTGAAGGGTCGAAAACAACCCCATGGGTTATAAAGCGAGGACGTGTGATAGCCGGTGTTTGCAGGGGCCATGCTCACCTGAGGCCCTGTGGTTAGAACAAGGTGAGCTGCAAAACAAAGCATCAAAGCAGCTTGTCAGATAGTGAGAATGAGCAGCTAACGGACAACTGCGTGCACATGGCCTTGATTTGATCAGGAAGGAAGTTGAGCAGCAAATAACCAAACAACTAAACTATATAATGAATTACAAATAAATAAATAAATAAATAAAACCAATTAAAGACCAAAGCAAAGCTGCGATATCTGGATATTGTACACATGATTCAAAAATACTGATTACTGATCGAAATAAATCAGGACAGGTTTCATTCAGATGGTACTGAAGAGCATAATTACTCTAATTACAGCCTATCGACTTTTATTTATTACATACTAGACCGGTATAACAAACTTGGCACTCGGTGTAGAGTCACATCCATATTACAGTTGTCCTCAACTGTGATTGGTCAGAAGGTGATGATTAGTTTGATTGATCAGATTCGATGATTCGATAACTGCAGATGTGACAGTAGTTCTCTGGCTGTGAGACAAATCGCAGATCTTTATTAATACAGGTTAGATTAATCTACACAATCTAAGCCAGATGATAAATGGATTAAACCATTTTTTATCTTCCAGGAGTGGTTTATTTAACATTTACGGAAGGAGTCTCCAGTGTAAAATAAAGCCTGGTATATTATTTTATATGACTGTTAAGAACCATCTTGTTCTATTTGATTAAGTACTGATTTCTCAAATGCACGCAAGGCAAGGCCCATACTTTGTATACAATGTGGATTCCAGTGAAGTGTGAAGAAACCGCAGCGAGATGAAGTAAGAGGTAAAAGAATGTGGTTAGAACAAAGCGAGCTGTAAGGCACAGCACCAAAGCTGAATGAGTGGTAAACAAAAGGAGGTCTTAACATGCAACTCTGTGCACTTAATGTGCTTTCACCTCACAACACAGCGCCTCAGACGTTGGTTTCTGTGGCATACGAGGAGCCGTATTTCCAACTCTGACCTAATTTAGTTAAATAAAAAAAAAGTTCGGACCTCATAGCTCCATAGCGTTTCTCATGGCATGTCATGACATTTACACTTGTTTTTAGCATCACTATATTAACTGTCATGTTATTTCACAATAATTGTATTGTTTCCAAACTCTTATTGGCTTAGACATATATATATATATATATATATATATATATATATATATATATATATGCATTGTTGCATTGTGCTTGTATTTTCTCATTTGTAAGTCGCTTTGGATAAAAGCATCTGCTAAATGAATAAATGTAATGTAATGTAATGTAATGTAATGTAATGTCAGTCCAGATCCCCTTAATAAGGTATAAAGAAGATGCTAATTTGAGTAAAGATACATATAATGACTCATGTCGAATGAATCGTCAGATTGTACGGGATGCATAAACTAGTCAACTAGAATGCTGAACCGTCGGGACGGTGTAAACAAAGTGAAGCAGACAGTAAGGGGATGCCTGCAGATGGCAAAGAAAACAGGTTAAAATCTCACTCAACATTGTGTCAGAAAAATCTTTTCTTGATGTTTTGTAAATTTTGTAATTTCACTCCCACCCTTTTCCAAAGGAAGGTTTTTTTTGTGTTTTTAATTTTTTTTTTTATTATTTCAGTCTTTAAAGCATGGAAAGCTCCATGTAAGGAAAGCTCTGCTGGTGGACATGAGCTTCCTCGCTGCGCGCTCTCAGTTCCAGAATCACAGCTCGTCCACACAAGAGCATTTTAAGAATATTACACGATAGCTATTATAAGATAGCACGTGGCAGATGACGTTTTGCACATTTATGGCACTGATTTGTTCATTGTTAACCATGTAGCTTAAAACGTTGAAGCTTAAAAATGTGATGTGTACAGCTGTTAAAGTGCAGCTGACATATTCTGTGCTTCACAAATAAAACAGCCTGAATCATTTCTTGACTGAAAATATTTATTTATGTCCTGAATCATTTCTTGCATTAACTATGAAAAAGATAACTAGCGGAGTCCTCTGGATTACTGTTCAACTGTTAAATATTAATAGACATGATAACTCTATTATAGTGGTACATAAAACATGCAAAAAAAAAAAAAGTAGTAAACTAGAAATTAGAATATGTTTATAAAATGACAGTTAATCCATAAATAAACTTTCTGAGTTCACAGCAAATGTATTTTTAAACAGAGTTTTCTAATATTTATTGAATGGAAAGTTACTCTACACGTCTTGTGTTCCTCGTAAAAGGCAGGACGACTTCTGCAGACTTTTACAGAAAGGCGGTTAACACTTCACACCTCCGGATGTTGCAGATAAGAGACTGAACGCTTCGGCATGGCAGCTCGACTGCTGCTCCTCTGCTGTGTTTGTACTCTGAGAAGTACGTGTTACGTCCTTTCTGATCCCTCCATTTAATTCTTCATGATATAATAATGTAATAATGAACAGAATAACTGACATTATCAATTCTGTAAGGTAAGCTGGTCGTATATATATATATATATATATATATATATATATATATATATATATATATATATATATATATATATATAATGTTTTCAATCCTGACCTGTAAAATAATTGAAATGTTTACATTTGAACATGAATTTCTTTAACATTGTGTATCTATATAAAGGAGCTCCTTCATGAACAATA
>NC_071266.1:25208665-25233665 GCF_023375685.1 Ictalurus furcatus
CGGACTCTGCGACGACAAAGTAAGCGGACTTCAACGTGTTTCATTATAAACCTGACTACACCTGAGTGCGGGATAAAATAGTCGTCTGTAGCTTGAGTGTCTGGAGAAGCAGAATACTTAACAACATTTAAAAGTAGAAACATTTTTTAAAAAATAATAATAATAAAAAAAGTCAGGACATGTTATCTATCCTTTCACTTAAATATCATTTCTCACGTCCTCCATTAGTTATGGGACATTTTTAATTATTTGTACTTAAATATTTATACTTTTTGTAAATGTTTACTGTTTTTGTTGTTTGGTAATAAGGTTTAACTCATCCTACATCTCTCTTTACAAACATGCAGTTTAGAGTATTATTATACACTCATTATAGAGTATATAATAATGTCTGTTGATAATCAATGGCATTGAGTCATCAATGTCACTAGCAGGTCATTCAGACTCTACGTGTACGTGGCTGCAGTATGGAGTCTGCGTCGTCGTCGTGGTCTTCGTCATCGTCGTGGCGGTCACCATGGTTCTGCATTCCCGTAAAGGTGAATTAAAAATCACATGTCTTTAACATTCAGCACTTCTCTTCCGATCACACGAACGAAGAAATTCGAGGCTGTACGTTACACACGTGTGGTCCTGTAGGTGAGAAGTCCGAAACATTTTCTGATGTGATTCATCATTAGGACATTATCAGGTGTGTGAGAGCAGGATACGCACTGATCATTGTTCTCATCAGTACATATGTGTTTCCACAGAGAAACAACACACACATGGGACGATTACAGAGAAACCTTCTACCATAACGGTTAGCGCATCAAGCCCACACGTGTTCCCCACACTTCCGTTAAACATTCACTTCCGTTAAACAGCATGGTGAAGTTACTAACCTGTTCTTCTCATCTTTCTGTTCTCTTACAGGAAGTGGACTATTCCTGTTGGAACCCTGACAACGTTAATCAGATGCTAATAGATTAGCAATAGTTAACCAAAACAATAAAGCAACAAGTCTATAACCTTAATATTAAACGCTTTTACTTTTTTTTTTCTTGGTAAATATAATCTGACGAGGGCAGCAAAGTAACACTTAAATAATAATCTGTAATATTTTCTTTAATATTAAGTGTGTAAATGAATGATTCTCTCAGTCATGTACATCATATGCCTATATTCCTTCATGTGTATTTGCAAAAAATTGAATAAAAAGAATCTAATTCTAGTCAAATGAGGGTGAAATAATAACAAACATTATTAAGCTCATAATAAAAAGTCAGATCAGTGGAAAATCAGTGACAAGTGACTGTACTCTGTACGTGCTTTTTTCCCCCCCACTGGTTCTAAGACACGTTTTGTGTAGCTATATGTGTTCTCTGCATTTCTAATGGTCTGGTAAATGGTCTGCACTTATATAGCGTTTTTTTAACCTTAGCGCTTTACACTGTGTCTCATTCACCCATTCACACACACACACACACACACTCACACACCAACGGTAGCAGAGCTGCCATGCAAGGCGCTAACTTGCCATCGGGAGCAACTTGGGGTTCAATGTCTCGCCCAAGGACACTTCGGTATGTGGAGTCACGTGGAGTCATGTGGAGTCACGTGGGCCGAGAATCAAACCGCCAAACCTACGCTTAGTGGACAACCCGCTCTACCACCTGAACCACAGCCGCCCTGATTTATTCGATTCTGATCAGACAAATTCGAAACAAAGACAAAGTAAATATCCACTGGCTAGCTGTCTTGCTAACTGAAACCCTTGCTTGCTATGTGTACGTGTGAGTTGAGAATTGAATCATATCTTATGTGTAGACTCGACTCCAAAGCTTTGGGGTTGGCTGTTAGTGTTCAACGCCTGGAATCAGTGAATTTATGCATTAAGCGATGGACTTCGATATAAACGAGAATATAGGAATATAGGAAAGTTACATAATCATGACCTAGAACTATGATCCAATCCACTGGCAAATGTTTTTATTATCAAATTTTTAGAAATATTTCTATTCATCGTCCACATTTTACACCTCGTCTTATGTGCTTAAACTGAAAAGTAGATAGGTTGTGCCGTGGGGGGGGGATTTAGTGTTCTCTCTTTAGTGGATTCACAATGGGAAGGACAAAATCTACCGGGTTAAAAAACCTACAAGAAGTTTTCCGAATAACGTGTGTTGTTTTGTAGTGGTGCTGTTGTACTGTTTAAAATACTGACTAGCTTTAAATGACTGAATACTTAATGCTGGCTCTAATAAAGTGTTGAACAGCATTAAAAAAACAAACAAACAAACATTTATGTATTTAATATTTCTTTAATTAATTCGACTGGGATTCACTAAAGTTTCATTGAATTTGTGTCACTAAAAATACATAAGCCATTTAAACTGGACAGAGTAGTCCGTACAGTTCAGTAAAGTTCAGTCTTCTTATGCGTACATTTACACACCGAGGAGGACGAGTATAGGATACAAACAGTTTTCTGAAGTTACAGGATTTTCGTGAATGCCAAATTTCTTGCGTAAATGCCCGTGCGATTGATTTAATCTGTTTGCATCCAGCTTGATGAATGAGCCCCAGAGGAATTCAGCTGATGAAATCCTTTATGTAGGAGCTACAGTAGTTTTCAGACGAAGATTTGTTTCTGGAGCGTGAAATTTAACAGCGATATATTTTGAAATACATTTCGTTTGATTTAGGCTTTTCTTGGTATTCACTGATTCAGAGGTGCTTATTAGTGAGGCAAAGGTTAACTTGGGGATTAAATCATACCACTAAAATCCCAATATTTCCAATATCTGTACTCAATATCCCAATCTTTAACTGTTTGATATGATTACCGATTACTGATATGATTATGTTACTGCATTTCCTTTGCCTTATTGTTGCTGTGCCTTGTAGACAGACAGATAGATAGAGAGGTAGATAGACAGACAGACAGACAGACAGATAGATAGAGAGATAGACTTTATTGATCCCATGAGGGAAACTGTTAAATTCTTACTTGGTGCAAACCAACGTTTCAGTTGAGACAGTTTGCCTACTTTAGAAATGTTGGTTTGCACCGAGTAAGATCTGAACAATTTCCCTGACGGGATCTCTAACTGGAATACTGTTCAGGATTTTGAAACACTTTTTATATCTCTCAACTTCCTACTCACCCTCTTCACACCCTGATGGAGACCTTCCAAACTCTATGTTCAGTGTGTAAATATGGTTCAATGGTGTATAGTATAGATGTACAGTATTAAATAGCAGCCCTGTCCTCCCCCCCCCCCTTCATAAATCTATTTGTTAGTACACTAATGTCATCATATTGCAGTCAGTGTGATATGCTATTTAATAATCAGCTTGAGGAATTAACCTTTTTGATTGACTTTCTTTTTTGTTTTGTTTTTTTGTTTGGCAGGCTCAAGTACGGAGAAAAAAAACATGATGCGTATTTTTGTTTGTTCATTAACTTTTTCCAAGTGTGCATCATTTTTTTTTTAAAAGCTTCAGATTTTTTCACCTTTTAAAAAAATTGTTTCATGAGTTAAAAAAAAACAAACAAAAAAAAAACGTGTGCTGGGAATCAGTAAGACATGATGTAAAGGATTTATAAGAACCATTTCTTATTAGTTAAAAGCCACTAAAGCAGTCGTCTCTAGCAATCTGTCCAAACTGAGAAAGTCTGAGCACAAATCCCTACGGCCACGCTCCAAAATCTAGTGGAAAGCCTTCCCAGAAGAGTGGAGCGCATTATAACAGCAAACAGGAACCGACTCGATATTAATAGAGGCTTTGGAATGGGCACGCATAGGTGTGATGGTCAGGTGTCTACATACAGTACTTTTGGCCAAATAGTGTAGTTCAACAACAACAACAACAACAACAACAACAAAACTATTTACTAGACTTAATTACATGTTTAAGGTGTTGGAAGCCATTCTTGACCCAAGTCTTGATCCAACCAATCGATTCATTCAATTCCACAAAAACTGGTAACTAGTCTAACTAAATAACTAGCTAAATATTTTACTCTTAACTCTGATAATGCTCAATTCACTACGTGTTGCACGAACAGCAAGGATTAAGTTTAAAGCAATTGTGAAACAGAATTGTGTATTGTAAACCAGTGTATTGTAAATGCTGCCCTTTTATTGTACAGTTATATGTACTGTATATAGTACATTAGAAAGGAGAACTGGTCTCAGATCAGTGTTGTATAACTCATATCCAAAGCAAGTGGCTCAGTACTGCACACGGTGTAATGTAACTGAATCAGGCAAACAGATCAGATTTTGTTTTTCCCCTGTGAAGGATTACTCCCATAATGTCATGCTGTAATGTTTACTGCCTCTCAACACTGAATATTACACATGAACCACCATCACACCTCGATTAGGAAATGTGCCGTCGTTACTATTCATCAATCAACCTTTCAGTGACACCATTTCGAGCTGCGTGACGGAAAGCGTTTCACGGTTCGGGCTGAAAAACACCTACATACCTTGTGCCTTGCATATGTATTCACCAACCCCTCTGAACTTTTCCACATCTTGTAGAGTTACAAACGCGAACTGAACTGGATTTAACTGGGACGTTATGCCATGACGCTACGCAAAAGTGGGGAGAAATCAATATAGTATGGAAAAGTATTATTTTTGTGAAATTCATTATTATAAAATTCTTATTATTATTTATAAAAACTTGCAAATTGTGATTTCATAAGTATCCCCCCCTCCTTTCAATTAGGTGCAGTCAGAAGACACATACAGCGGGGGAAATAAGTATTGGACACGTCGTGGGCTACTCTTCTGACTATTCTTCTGACTCCGTGGTCAGAAATCTTGCAAGGGGCCGGTTGATGACGGAGTGATGTTGCTTTCACTTGCGGATAACGGCCCAAATGGTGCTTACTGGAGGATTCAGAAGTTTCTGATCTGACTCCATCAATATGTTTTGCAGCAATAATGGTCTTGGGAGAGCTCTTTGCTTTTACCCATCATGAGATGTTTCTTGTGTGACACCATGGTAACGAAAAGCCTTTTTATAGACCATCAATTTACTAACCCAGCTGATATTAATCTGCACAGATAGGGGGTATAATTACTTACGGATTTCAGCCGGTTCCTTGCCTTACCTTACCTTGGAGAACTGCTTTTTCTTAGCGTGTTCAATACTTTTTTCCTGTGTCATTCCACTTTATTACACATAACTTTAATTATGGACTTTAATGTTGTGAATTCTTTATAGGTCCAGATTTCTTGAGTTAATACAGATATCTGGTGAGAATTTCATGTGAATAGCCTCATTGGAAATATATTTACTGGACAAAATGTTGAGGCGTTCAATACTCATTTCCCCCACTGTAATTAGCTGAAAGGAGTCGACCTGTGTTTGTGTGTGTGATCAAAGTGTCATGTGATCTCAGTATAAATACACCTGTTCCTGTAAGACCCCACAGTTTGTTACCTGAAGAAAGATGATCGTGAAGACCAATGAGCTATTAAAACAACTTAAAACAAGGCCAAAGTTCTAGCTAAGCATCAATCAATGTTAAAAAAAAAAAATCCCAAAATTTGAACATTCTCCAGAGTGACATTATATCCTTTATTAATAAATGAAAATAATATGACACAACTGCGACTCTGACTAGAGAAGGCCGTCCACCAAAAGTATGTGACCAGGTAAAGAAGGGATTACACAGAGAAGCAACCAAGAGGCCAAGGGTAACTCTAAAGGAGCTGGAGCAATCCACAGATGTTCACAGGACGACCATAACCTGGACACTCCACAAAGCCTGGCTTTATGAGAAGTGTGACGAGAAGAAAGCCATCAATGAGAAAAAGCCATAGAGAAAAAGCCATATGAAATCCTGTTTGGACTTTGCTGAAAGGCAGACTATTTTGGAGACTATACAGAAAAATATCTTCTGGCCTTATGAGGCCAGAATTGAACTTTTTTGAGTCATGTTATAAGGTGAACTGTCGCCCCAGTCTGAGTTTGAGTGTGCTCTGGAGGAGGTTTTCTTCAAGGATGTTCCTTTATTTGGCTGCATTCTTCCATCCCTCAATCGTTACCAGTCTACCTGTCCCTGCTGCTGAGAAGCACCCCATAGCATGATGCTGCCACCACCATGTTTCGCTGTAGGGACGGTATTATCCAGGTGATGTGCAGTTCCTATTTTTCGCCGGAAAAAAAGTGCTTGCTGTTCTGCCAAAAGTCTTTCACTTTATCACCCCAGGGAATCTTTTTCTAACGCACAAGGCCCTTCTTTCCCGGATGCCCCATTTGTCCATACCGCCAGCTCTAGGAAGGTTCAAGGTTCGAAATTATTGAGGCCAGTGTTGTCCTTGGAACACACAAAGCAGTAGAACTTGTTTTATATCCTTGCCCTGATCTATGCCTTGCTACAATTTGATTGCAGAGACAGCCCCATGGCTTGGTTTTTGTCCTGACAATGCAGTGTAAATTCTGGGCCCTTACAGACCCTGATGTCTGCCTTTCCAAACTACGTCCGATCAATTTGAAATCCTACAGGTGGACTCCAGTTGAGTTCTAGACACATCTTAAGGATAATTCAGTCAAACAGGACGCACCTGACCACAATTTGGAGTGCCACGGCCCTTTGCTGTCTGAATGCTTTAGTGAATAAGATGTCAAGATGCTTTCACGTTGTCGTCATAGGCAGTTACGTGTGCAACAAGTGACGGTGTTTCAATACTTTCCGAATCCGCTGTACATCCTGTAAAGATTTCCATTGCCATAAACCAGTTCAAGCCCAACTCTCAAACAGCTTCAGTTCTGTTTGTCTTTTCTCTTCTTCACCTACATACTGTAATGATTTATGATCACTACGCTCACCTCTGGCTTGCTCATTAGGGATATAAATCTATGTAATTTCTGTGAAGCTGCTTTGTGACAATGAATACTGGTTAAAGGAGATATCCGAAAATAAAACTGAACTGAAAGCATCTTCTGATTCTTTTCTGGCAAAGATATGTGTTGCAGTAAAACCTTTTAATGAACAACGTGAAGCACTTTTTTACATTTACACTGATGGTATTTGTCAGAGTTTTGACATTATAGCCATGATTTACACGCGATAGCTGTGGTATTTATGTTATAGCAGTGTTTTTACGTTACAGCAGTGGTAGTTATGGCAACTATAAACAGTCATACTCGTCAAAAAAAGTCACCACTTTACCTCTGACTGCTACAAAGTGCTGACCCTGGAGACACCTTCCATAAATTTGAGATAAACATCTCCTTACGGAAATCAAGACAATCACTGAAATGATATGATATAGCTGTTGCTATAGAAAAGATAACGTATTCGAATGAGTGCGTTTTTATTCGTTTTTAACTAACGCAATGTATCATAAACTACGCCGTTTTAACTACAGTCATATATTTATAGTGAGTTTCACTACTTTATCATTTATAACAAGGAATAACATTATATAATCACTTAATAATAAATCACAGCATTTAAACATTTCTATACAATGTTTTCTGATTCCTGAATGAAAGCTGCTTAATGATAAACAGGTCGTCCAAACAGTAGTGTATTACTCTACAAAATAATGATAACACTTTATTAGTAGAGTTTATCTAGTTACCAGATTACAAGAAAGGGGTGCTTCTATGAAACATTAGGTTTCCCGAGTGGTTCGGTCATCTAATGGTGTGTCTAAACACAAACACTGTCGTACCGGTGACGGCTCCATATCCTCCTGAAGTCATGAGGGGAAAATAAGTCACACTCAAAAACACCTGGAAGCGTATTAACGTATACCTATTAAATAACTATTCATTAAAAGTAAATAATCATAGAAATCTGCCTGGATGTTATTGTGGAAGGTGTGAGGTTTCTCGTGTCGATGCATTAAACAGTTTTAGTTCGTGTATAAAAATCGGGCCAGCACAACGAGGGACAAAGTCATTCACTGAGACTCCAGACTCCAGCGAGATCTTACAAAGCTTCTTCAGAGAGATTTGGCAAAATGGCTAGAGGTAAGGATTTGACCTGGTGTTACATTACGAAGGATCTTAACGTGTCACTGAACTACAGGTATTGTGGTTTTTTACGATAAAGAGTGCGCTAGGCTTGAATTGTCTTCACAATGACTTTTACCATGATTAAGTGCGATCAGTTTTCACTCTATATGCCACATTTTACGCTCATAAAGCAGGTCTAGCGGTGGATTAGGACCGCAAACTGTTATTTTGTGCTTTATTCCTTTAATACTCATTATAAACTACTTCCCCTGAGAAGTATCCTCACAGGCCACACGCGGTCGTCGTGTAACGTACGCTAATCTACTGCTTTTCTCCTTTTACAGTGTTAGTGCTGCTCTCGGTCGTGGTGGCGAGTTTGCTCTTTAGTCAAGGCGCGACATTCGAGAGCCAGCGGCTCTTCAACAACGCGGTCATCCGTGTGCAACACCTTCATCAACTGGCTGCCAAGATGATGGACGACTTTGTAAGCTGACTTCATTTGAATTAAGCCTGGTTTACAGTTAGGCACTGTGCTAGTTTATTTACGTCTGCTTTATCCACTCGCTAATCTGTTCGTTGTGTTGTAAATGCAAAGGAGGAAGCTCTGTTGCCTGAAGAACGCAAACAGCTGAGCAAGATTTTCCCGCTGTCTTTCTGCAACTCGGACTCCATCGAGGCTCCGGCAGGCAAGGACGAGGCCCAGAAAAGCTCTGTAAGTCGCCAAGCTGCTTCAGGAAACAAGCGATTTCATGATATTGCATTCAATAAAATATTACATTAATGTACAGATCTTGATGTAGTTCATTAGCTAGGACACAAACGATTTAAAGGTGCAGTATGTAATATTCAAAAGTGCTTTGATACTCATAACAATCTTATAATTTTAAAGGTACCTTAGAATGATACAGAAGAAATGGTTCTTTAAAGGTTCTTCACAGGTTCTTTGGAACCTTTTGAATGGTTCTACTTCAACTATCCAGTGACCCCTTTCTCCAACCTTTAAGCATTCCCCAAAAGGACAACCAAAAACCTTTAAGAGTTCTGAATTGTCGTAGAGTAGCCGTGCAATGCAAGGTATCTTTGTTTAAGGCTTCGGTTGACATCTTTCTGGCCTAGAAACAAGCTCCACCCCCAGCCCAAACCAAGCTGCTCAATCTTGGAGTATTGTTCAGAGGCAAACTAATTTTAAGCAGAAGAGGTACGTGGGGGTGGGGGTGGGGGGAGGCTTGTCGACGTTTTCTTTTCTCTAAATATCACAAACCGCTCCTTTAATTTTAGCTCGGTATATAATGAAGTGTGGTAATGTTTATAAGGAGGTAATATCTCCTTGTTTTGGCTTGTAAATAATGCTCTAGTCTCAGGTTAAAGATCTGTTTATAAGCGAACATGCACGGCAGTGAGACAGAATTCTGCTTTGCATCTCCATGAGTTTTTAAACGAGTATGTTTTATTTTTTTTTTTTTACAAGGTGCTGAAACTGCTGCACACCTCCTACCGTCTGATCGAGTCGTGGGAGTTCCCCAGCAGGAACCTCGGCAACCCTAACCATATCTCAGAGAAGCTGGCTGACCTGAAAATGGGCATCGGCGTACTTATCGAGGTGAGCTGTAGAGCAGTAGATCAGTAACTGGATTTAGTGCTCGCAGAGTGCAATAGAGTATAATGATTACGACGTTTTACTAACACGGATTTTGTTCTATTTATATCAGGTGTGATTTGTTTGAGTGACTTGTCGGTTGGTTATTTTCCTCTAACAGCATGTTCTGTTGTGTTTTAGGGTGTTTCATCACAATAGTTTGAGCGTACTGGGTTAGTTAGTTCGGTATGTGTAACATGATAGCATTAGCGAACACGGAAACGTAGGGTGGTGTAGCGTTTATTTATAGACATGGCAGAACAGTAACATCTGCCTCTAAAAACGGGCAAAGTTTGAGCACCTGTCTGAGTCACTCTGTACGCTCAATAGGGATGTGTGGATGGACAAACCGGCCTGGATGAGAACGACTCTCTGGCTCCACCCTTCGAGGATTTCTACCAGACCTTGAGCGAGGGAAACCTGAGGAAGAGCTTCCGTCTGCTGTCCTGCTTCAAGAAGGACATGCACAAGGTGGAGACCTATCTGAGCGTGGCCAAGTGCAGGAGATCTCTGGATTCCAACTGCACCCTGTAGGGGGCGAGAGAGAGAGAGAGAGCACAGTTTAGCCACAGCCTGTGATCTGAGACAGGTATTGTGTTTAAATAAATAAATAATCTTCTTGTTGTTTTTAGCAGAGTCCAGGCGTGGCTAAATGTATCAGCCTCTTTTTCTGGATTTCACCTCTGACTTTCTGTATTTTATCCTTCTCACAGAGGAGAACTCCTCCATTCACACGTTTAGCAGATTTCTGTGTCTCGGCAACTTAAAGGTCGTAAAATGGGACCAGTTTCACAATGGTGCTATGCAAATTCGGCTTTATATCGAATGATAAATTTCAAAAATAACCATGTCTATTTATTGTAAGTTGGATGATCTGATTAAACAATCGTGTTAACGTACGCTCCTGGCCGGTGAATGTGAAATATTCAAAGTGTATATTTTCACATCAAAGTCAATACTCTTTCATTTATTATCCAGCTTTGACGTCCTGTGTGTAAATCTCTGTCATTGTTTTTTGTGGATTTCCAATAAAGCTTTTCTCTGCATTAAGGTCTGAATATTTGTAATTTATTATTATTATTATTATTTTTATTTATTTATTTATTTATTTATTTATTTTTGGATGGCTGCACTTTTCCATGCACATGAGAGTTCTTGTCATTTTTATGCACAATAACAAACCTGCAGTAAATGATTAATAAATCACGCCACGGACGACCTTGCGGCCTTAAAACGGCGTTGTGGTTACGGGTGAGATTTATTTCAATTTTATACCACAAGCGCTCACGAATGGCCAAATCCGATTGGTCAGAATCTCTGAGAATAGCGCAGCTACAAACCATAGGTTTATATTCAGTCATTCATTCATTAAAAGACACGCTGTTTGTTATTTAACACAATTTCACACAGCTGATGATACGCTGATGGCTCTGTAAGACGTTTATTTAACATCCATGGAAGGAGTCTCCAGTGTCAGCATGTTCAAACTGGGAAAAGCTTCACGACAGACTTCAGAGTTTGCACATTGCAGTTTCTTGGTATCATGACGAGCGTTTGTTTTTGTTTTTTTGCCTTATTAATTTCAAGAGAAGGGGGAAAAATCTAGGCTGATGAGGGATCGACAGTGCAGTAACATCAATGAGAACAGAAACTTACTGGGTTTCGGCATTCCTCAACATTAGGTGTAACTATACTGAAGAGTGGTGGCTCAGTGGTTAAAGGTTACTCTGTATTACTGATCAGAAGGTCAGGAGTTCAAGCCCCAGCACTGCCAAGCTACCACTGTTGGGCCCTTGAGCAAGGCCCTTAACCTTCAATTGTTCACATGTATAAATGAGATAAATGGTAGTCGCTCTGTATAAGGGCGACTGACAAATGCCGTAAATGTAACTATAAACACATAACGCGCAACGTTCTTTAATAAATAAATAATTAACCTGTTGGCACATAGATGCAAGAAATCTCACCAAGACCAGGTTTTTGAAAATTATTCCATGGTGTATGGCTACACGGTTTAAACAATTCTCCTTGTTTAAAATACTGGGATAATAAAGTGGAGGGCATGGTGGTTTAGTGGACCTCCGGGGTTCGGAGCCTGCATGTTTCCTCCGGATACTCCGGTTTCCTCCCCCACTACAAAGACACGTGCAGTAGGCTGATCAGTGTTTCCAAGTTATCTGTAGTGTGTGAATTAGTGTACGATTGGATTGTGCCCTGCAATGGGTTAGGAGCCCATCCAGGGTGTCCCCCTCCTTGTGCCCCGAGTTCCCTGGGTTAAGCTCCAGCCTCCACAAGACCCCGTGTAGGATGAGCGGTATGGAAAACGGATGGACAGATAATAAAGTAAGCCTCCATCAGCTCCAGTTTTGTCCCAATCTTTGGGATGTTTGTGCTTAAACATCTACTTCTTAGTATCATGTCCGTATAAACGTCTTCAACACAACAGGACACACACACACACACAAGGAGACACCAGATGTTTTGTGTTTAATGATGCTGCGTAAACTGACATGGGATGGAATACTTTATTCTTTAGTGCAGTAACCAGTTACGCATATTTATATACATTTACTTTCGTACACAATAATCACAAAAAAAAAAAAAATGCCAATGACAAAGCGAAAGACAATGTAACATGCTTCTCAAGTAACCACTACTGAAATAAAACCCAGTAATAAATACATACTCTCTCTCTCACACACACACACACACACACTCGCACAAGTTTTCAGTACCAAAACATTAAGCAGTAAAAGAAACAATAAATACAACACAACATTGGTGGCTGTTATAGAACGTAACATCCTTAAAAATAGTCACTCCTTAATTCACACCGCGGTATAAATAATCTGCTCTAACTGCAAAATCGTACTACGCCTTTAAATCTGAATTCGGAGCCCCTGCAGCTCACGTGTGACGTACCGTCTGGATAATTAAGCAGCCTTTCCACTGACATCAGAGGATTCAATACTCGATAAAATCTCTTGAAACGTCTGAACCATCTAGTTTCCCCTAGTACCAGTGCACGTTTAATACCTCGCGCGTACGGCGTTTAAGAACCTCTCACGCTTTTCTCTCCCATTATGCGGAGTATGTATCCCAAACCCTTTTCTTCCCCAGGAAAGGGTTAAAAAATTAGAATATTAATAATAATAATAATAGTAACCTATTTGGCAGACGCAAAGCGTCATACAAGTGATTCAATCCAAGCTTACAGCTGAACAGTTAAGGGGTTAAGGGTCTCGCTCAGGGGCTCAACGGAGGCCCTCTGTCAGTCTTGGGATTTGAAATCGAAAAATCATCCAGTCATCTTAACCACCGCACGACCACTTGAACTGCTGAAGCTAAACCAGAGACAGGAAACGGCACAGTGGAGGGGAGAGACTGCGTCACCAGAACTGCTCTGAAGCTCTTGGAAAGGTCACGGGTAAGGGCAGGTGTCCAAAAAACATTCAGACTTTCCCTTGCTAGGGAGAGCGAAGAAGCGAAGGCAAAGCGGGTGGTACTGAGGATTAACAAAGCAAAAGGGAATCGTCGTCGCTGGTTTCTGTTCTAGCCGTGGCCTCTAAGCACGCGTCGGGAACCTGAGCCGTGTGAACCATCCCGCAGTGTTCGCAGGGCCCGTCCCGAATCTCTGGCCTGCCTCGGAGCGAGGGAGCGGCGGAGGGCGCGTCCGAGTTTTCGGTTAAAGGAACGAGGAGCTCGACGTCTTCATCGTCGTCTTCTTCGTTCGCTGTTCCGTTCTGCGTCTGCCTCAGAGGGCTCCGGTTCTGCTGCACGAACCGAGATCCGAGGGACATCCGGACCCAGCGCAGGCCGCGCGCCACAAATGAGCCACGCCCGTTGGGAGGCGGGGCCACTATCTCGTCGCTCTCGGCTACAGCGTGCGGGGCGGTGCTCGCGGAAACAGACACGACGGTGGTGGCGGGAGGGGTCTTGTGAGGCAGAAGAGAAGCCGATGCGCCGCCCACCGCCCCCTGCTGCTCACTCTCCAAATCATCAGAGTCCGGTCGCTCCGAAATGGGGCCGGAGCTTCCGACGCCGTTGGCACCGATTCCTGATTCTGACTCCACCCCTGCGCCAGAGGACACCAGCGCCAAGGAGGCGGAGTGGCGAGAGCGCGTGAAGTTGAAGAGCCGGCGCCAGACGTTGCCGTGCCGACCGGAGGACGGGAGGCGGATGGAGGTGAAGCCGAGCTGAGAGCGGACGGCCAGCCGGAGATTCTCCAACACGGAAGCCTGAGGGAGACGGAAAATAATTGTAAAGAATTAATAATGGAGTTTTGGAAAATGTTCAGGCTAAAGCTAAATTTAAAGCTAAAAAAATAAAAACATTTAACACATTTAATTTTTTAAAAATGTAAAATTTTTAAGAGGGACTATTTTTAGAACGTCTAAAGAGTGAAAACACAAACAGATGTCTCACCTGGTTGCCAGAACAGACAGGGAAATCCTCCACAGGGGGGATTAAACCTTGAGCAATAAGCTGGCCGTATGAGGGTGGAGCTTCTCTCCTCAGTAACTCCGCCTCAACTCTGGACAACTGCGTCTCAAACGACCTGAAACAGAAGAGAAGAAATAACGGATGAGCTGGGGGAAGAAGTATAATCTAAACGATCAGAAATAGACGGCTGAACACGCTGCAGCTTTATTGACCTGCGCTCGAAGCTCCTGAGAGAGTAGAGTTTGCAGGTGCAGCCGAGTGCGATGACGAGCAGCAGGCCGCACACCAGGCTGCCGATAACCGCGGCGGCGATGACCCGCGTTGGCACGGCGACGGGGCACGCGTCCTCGTCGCTGGAGTCGCCGCAGTCGTCCTGCGCATCACACACCCAGCTCTCGAACACACAGCGCCCGTTCCTGCAGTGGAAGTTCCCGGGCTGGCAGAACGCGCAGTTCTTCTCGTCGGAGCCGTTGGGGCAGCGGTTCTGGTAGTTGCAGCGGTCAGATCGCGGGTAGCACGCGCCATTTCTCGAACACGGGAACTCGTCTTCGCCGCATCCGCTGCAGTTCAGCTCGTCCTTGCCGTTAGCGCAGTGCCAGTATCCGTCGCAGCGCTGCTGTTCGGTGTAACACCCCCAGTTGCCTCCACATGGCATCTCCCAGGGCAAACAAAACCCTTCAACCTGATATGTCGCGTTAAACCCTCGTGCCGTGTTGATCTTATCGGCATAGAAGTGCACGCGGAGCTGCCCTGATGACGAAACGACAGTTATGACAGAAGTGCGCGAGTCGAGGGCGGTCAGGACGCGAAGGAGGCGTCTAGGCTCCGCCTCCAAGCCGTCGTACACTTTTACGAAATCTCCATAGTAACCGGTTCCATCCAATTTGAAATCCAGGAAGCGCAGGACGACGCGGCGGCGATCGCCTGTATCGATTAGCCACGAGCAATCGCTGCCCGGAGGATAGAAATCCGGATAATTCGGAGAGTTAAAAGTTCCGTAAAAGTTTTGAAGGCGGAGCTCGGAGCACGCCGGGGCGTCGCAGTCGATTTCGTCACTCAGATCCTGGCAATCGATGGCGCCGTCACAGCGGAGAGAAGAAGGGAGGCAGGTGAGGACTCGGGTGTAGCGCGACACGCAGGGGAACTGATCGAAAGAGCACGGCTGGAAGGAGAAAAAGGAGGAGGAGGAGGATGAAGAAGAAGGAGGGTTGGGATGAACGCACAGCTCCTCATCCGAGTTGTCTCCGCACTCGTCCATTGTGTTGCACCTCCACGACTGGGGGATGCACTTCCCGTTCACGCAGTGGAACTGATCCGGCTCGCAGCTCACCTCCTCCGACTTTCCTGAGGGGAAAAAACAAAACAGAAAAGGTACTTTGTAAGAAACTGGACTGAGAAGAAGAAAAAACAGGACAAAGCAATTCTTAGATGCATTAAAATCAGACAACAGTGTGTTCTTAATCACGAACAGCACATAACGTGTAGATCATCACACTAATATCCGCTGAAATCACTGCCAGAGGACAGCTCAACACTGTATTAGGGGTAGAGGACGACCGATAGTGGATTTTACTGATAAAGATAACCAAGTACCTGCCGATAACCGATTAATCAACATTTTCATTCAGTATCAAGTTTAAAAACTAACACTCGAAGTAAAATACTGCTGAACTTTATTACAAAAATAAACAGTACTGACTGTACCATGAAAACGTACTGTACTTTTTTAAATTATATAAATATATATAAACACTCCAAATAACAAATATAAAAATAGAGACATCCAAAACGAATCAAAAAATACCTCAAATACCTAGAGCTGCCAACAACTAATCGATATCGATAATAGTCGATGATGAAAATCGTTGTGGACGAATCTGATTATGGATTAGTCGGTCTGCGCGCGGCACAGGGGAGATTTACTCACTACGTTACTTCTGTTCCTAAAACACGCTTCGGCGTGTAAATACTTAAGTTGTGCCCCAAATGACGTCCTATACACTTACACTATGCGCTGTGTACTCTACCGTCTAGTGTGTGGATTTTAGAAAGGTAATATCATCTCAAATAAGGTGCTTCCTAGTCGACGGCGCATGACGTCATACGCATGTATTGCGACGCCGCTAACTTTAGCAGACGCATCATTTTTTATGGATGCACAAAAAGCACGGAATTAAACCACAGTCCTAAATGAATAATATATATTCTGGTGTGTGTTGGGTTCTTTTCAGTCTTACATAATTGGACAAACAGCTGTGTAACGTTTTAGTCTGAAGTTTATATTTGTAACATTCAGTTTGTGGATTTTATTTTAAATAGAACGAAAAAAATGGTACTGACACCCCCCCCGCCGATTAATCGGGTAATCTAAAAAACAATAGGCCAATTAATCGATTATGAAAATAATAGTTAGTTGCAGCCCTACAAATAACACAAAAAAATTAGTCAGTGACAGTTTGTTATTTCTCCTCTAGAGGCCGCTCTCGTACTGTATAATGACAGCACACCCCTCTCAGCTGCTTCGGGGAAAAACTATCAGTGTGGCTCAATCAGTCGACCTCAAAGTCCTTGTTAGTACAGACATGGGTCTGACTAGTCGCTTCAACAGCAGTGGATTTGTTTATTAAACTACAGCCTGAGGTATACAGTCAGTGATTTGCGCGACCGCTTTCGAGAGTCAAGACCAACACGGGCCCGATCGTCCACAGAGAAGGAAAATTTCTTTAAAAACCACCAAGCAGTCACACAAATCAATGCCATATGAACTTAATAAAACTCTGACTACACTTCTGAACCACAAAGGATGTCAATCATAATAGAACGAATCATTACATGTGCTTTCAGACTGGGAACTACTGGGTTTTAAACCATAATCTGTGATTTGTAATACGATTACGCAACACAGCCTGCCGTGTGCCTCATTTATCCGCGCGCTATAAACGGCAGTGTTTATTTTGCGCACTACCTGTGATGTAAGACAGCCGGAAGCCCTTGCCAGCGAGCGTGTCGTCCGAGTGAAATTTAATCCACACGTGGTCCTGAGACGAGATGTACGGAGCCGGGATGGACGAACCGCACGCTCGGTAACCGTCCAGGTTCTTGTAGGTGCCGATGGAGATCCAGTCCAAACCGCAGCGCTGTGAGCTCTGGATCTCAAAGTCCTGAAAACTGGACGAAGAAACAAACGGACCAAGATTAAAAAGTCGACTTCCTCTGCGGTGGATCTCACTTGGTCATCCGCAGCCTGTTCACAGGAAGCTGCGAGTAAAGGAATGAAGCGCTCGGTGTTGTGCAGTTATAGGAAAATAATCAACAACAGGGTGGTGTGGCGAAGCAGAGTTGATTCTTTTCCAATAACAGCACGTCATGAAATGTTTTTATTCCTCTTACACCACAGCAACTCACTCAAACATTTTTATTTATCAAATAAAAAAAAAAACATCATACTGTTTACCCATTTAGTGTTCCTGTTCTCACTTATGTCATAGCAGCTATAAACAGAAACCGCTGTAAATGCTAAACAAACGTCTCTCTTGGGGTTTTTAATCCGTTTACGTGGCTCGTCTGCTGCATAAACTCCTCCGGACGAGCCGTTACTATAGAAACGATAACATATTTGAACGAGTGTGTAAATGTAAACCTGTGATTTGCAAATACAATACTGTCAGAGCTGCTGTTATAGAAAGAAAGAAAAAAAAATCAATCAACTAATTAACAACCAGTTTTACACTTCACGGTCTAAACACACTACAGTAAAAGATGATTTTCAGCTCGTGGGCTCGAAAGTTTTTCCACAGCCTGTGCACCGCAAAAATCCCACTCTGTGAGGACAGAAGAGCGTGTGCATTTCTGTGCTGGTTACCATGGAAACCAAGAGAACATCACTATTGATGATGTGGACGGCCTTACGCGGAGAGACCGATCAGAAAAACAAGGTTGTGTGATGTATGAAATATTATATCGTTATTAGGGTTCTCATATCGCTCATGAAGCTCTTTACGTCTGTGAATGATTTCATACTGACGTGTGATTTTACACAGAGCTACTACTGATAAATATGCGTGAAAGAAAATGACTTATGAAGCATATTATGATAGATACGGTGTTGATGCTGCTATACTGTATTATAGAAGTGTGTGTGTGTGTGTGTTAATATCTGTTTGGGTGTGTCTCTACCTCTATGGTGAGGATTTCTGGTTTGAAAGTAAATGTGTTAATGCCTTTACAAAGTCATTATTGCATGTGTGTTAAAGTGCATTGTGGTGTGTCTGTAACTCAGGGGTGCCATTCTACAAGTGTGCTAATGCCTTTGGTAGGATGTTACTCTGTGTGTGTGTGTGTGTGTTAATGTCTGCTTGGGTGTGTCTCTACCTCGAGGTGAATATTTCTGTTTTGAAAGTAAATGCCTTTACAAAGACATTATAGTGTGTGTGTGTGTGTGTGTCTGCCTAAGGGTGAGGATTTCTGTTTTGAAAGCAAGTGTTAATGCCTACAAAGTCTTTTATTGTGCAAGTGTGTTTAAGTGTGTGTGTATGTGTAAGTGTGCGTGGTTGTTTGCAGCTAAGGTTGAGGATTTCTGTTTTGAAAGTATGTGTTAATGCCTACAAAGTCATTATTGTGTAAGTGTGTGTGTGTGTGCGCGTGTGTGTGCGCGCCTAAGGGTGAGGATTTCTGTTTTGAAAGCAAGTGTGTACATGTGTAGAAAGACATTTGTGTGTGTGTGTGTTAATGTCTGTTTGGGTGTGTCTCTACCTCTAGGGTGAGGATTTCTGTTTTGAAAGCGAGTGTTAATGCCTATACAGTCATTATTGTGCGAGTGTATGTGCAAGTGTGTATATTCTGGTGTGTCTGTAACTCAGGATACCATACTACAAGTGTATTAACGCCCGATTAATGCGTGTGTGTTTCGGTACCTGATGGTGATGATTTCTCCAGGATTTGCTCGGATGTTCCAGCTGCAGTTGATGCGAGACGGATACTCAAAAGGCCACCCAGGACTGGTGATCACACCGCTGGATGCCCTGATCTGCTCCACCACATCACCACAGGCTACACACACACACAGAGATTGTTAACACGTCCCAATTTATCAAAAAATAATTACTCTTGGTTTTGAGTGTTTGTGTTTTGTCCTTAGTCAGACTACAGAACTGACCGTTAGAGATCCCCGACACGTAGACATTATCGCCATGCTGTGAGCAGACTGCTTTACCTGGGAAACAAAATAAAAAAAACAGTCTCAATCAGAGAAAATTATACATCATCATCATCTGGAATAAAGTGCACCCCGACGCGACGCCATGTGACATCTGTGTAGAAAGTCACGGCCGCGTGTATGGGGACTAAACTGATCAGACGAGCTCGTGGAGAAAAACAGCAGGCCTGTAATTTACTCAGAGAAGGATGGAGAAGTCGACCGACCCGGACAGAAATAAAGTCACAGAGTTTCAGCTCCTGTAAGATAGGAAACTACCTCATGCACGTTTACTCCTGTCCGAACATGGCTGAAAACAACGTAAAGTGAAAGTAACCACTAACAGAAGCAAATGCGTCCTTTCCCCTTCGGTGAGCTGGCTTTTCAGCTCAGCACATTGTTGTTGTTTTTGCATTTGTCCTGCGTCGTCGTTGTTGTTGTTGCGTCTCCTGTAAAACCGTACGTACTACGGCTAAACTGCAGACGTTTATATTTGTTGACCCGTTTCATTTTCCTGCATTCTTCTTTAAGAGTCTTGACTATTGATCTAGAGATCATTTCAACTTAACGCACTAATGTAATGCCGGTTTACGATCCTTCCGGAGAACACAATAATCCCCACGCGGGCTGTGACGGGGATGGAGCAGGACACCGCGGTCTAGCCCTAAAATCTAAATCTATATCTATTAATAACGTCTGTGGGGAGAATTTCTCTCTCTCATTTAGCTCAGCGTCCACACTCGGGGATAGCGTATACCGTACAGGACCGTTAATTTAAGTAAAATCTAAGGTGCACGTCATCTCTGCATCACCGTTAATCGAACTTTAAACCATTCTCCTGATTTCTGTCACTCTCTAGACCCGCACGTCTCTACAATATCCGCATCTTTACACACAACACTGAATTAAATGGCAGATATTTTTGTGCCAGACCCCAGCGAACGCCTGTATTTAACCTTTAAAATTGCAGAATTTACTTTTTTAAATTTTTTATTATTATTATTGGAAAATATTTTTGGAAAAAAATGACGTTTATTAGAATTTTCTTTCATCTTTTTCCGTTGATATTATTTTGGTAGACATGAATGTTTTGCAGTTTGTTGTTTTTTTTAACACAACAAACCTAAATATCACGAGACCTATCGTGTACCGGGGGAAACTATTGTGATATACAGTTCTGTGCAAAAGTTTTAGGCACCCTATTTTAAAATTTTTTTTTTTTTTTGTACAAACTTTGTTATAGATTTATATTTGATGATTTCTACATTATGGAGTCAGTACAGAAACATTTTAGATTCCCAAACATTACATTTCCGGCACAAAATGAAATGCTGCAGAAAAAGGTGTGTGGGTAAATAAAGAAAGCAGAGTATTAAGAGGTAAGAGACACTTTTCAGATTAAAAACACACAGTGAAGGCTGCCGGGTTTCTGTGCAGAAATAAGACGCGAGTGCGACGGTCGAAGTCTCCAGAAGAACCGTGTCTGGTTCTGTAAGACTCTCAATAACACTTACAGCTCGTTTCATTATAAAACTGCACTGAGTCTACCTGAGACTGATAATACATTTTTTTAAAAGCAAAGGCTCGTCAAAATAAATAATGACTATGTCTCATTTAATACAGCTTACTACTGCACTTTATAGTATTCTTTTATTATAATTATTATATCTTTGCCCCACAGCATTTTTGTTGTATGCACCTGAAACTTTTGCACAGTACTGTATAGGTGTGTGTGTATATATTATATAATACATACACTGCTCAATACTGCTAGAAGATTTACATATTTTTTATAGTCACAAAAATTATGTGGATACGTTTTTAAAAAAATTTTTTAAATAAAGTTGTGCATATGAAAGGGAGAAAGATGCCGATCTAGTTGATCATGTTAAAATAAAGTCGAGATAGTGTAATAAGTGTGTGTGCGCGTGTGAGAGAACAATAGAGGCTCTTTGTTCTTGTGACTTCAGCTTCAATCCATCCAGCGGTCTTCACTGCCGCCACCCCCCCACACCACACCCCCCCCCCCCCCCACACACACACACACACACACACACACACGAGACCATCTGTCCTGGAATAAAACACACCGAAACCTTTCCTTATTATTATTTAACCCTTCAGTACTCACTGAGGAAGACCATGCTGAGGATGAAGAGTGAGTGTGTCCATGATGAGATCTTCTTCATGCCCCAAGCGCAGGCCATAATAACACTCTTATACCTCTACTTTATACCTCCCTGAAGTGTGTACTTTTATTTTATTTTATTTTGTATTTAATATGAACTCTAACCCGCTCTGATGTGAGGCACGTGTTCAGAAATGTAAAATAACACTAAAGCAAGTCATGATGCTGAATAAACAGTGCAGCCAGCTGAGTTTAACTGGTGTGTGTGTGTGTGAGATGTGATGTTAGACAGAGCTGTACACTACCACAGCTGTATGCTTTACAGCACACAAATAAATAATATTAATAATATAAATAAATAAATAAATACATACATAAATAAATAGTGTAACTTAAGGCTAACACTAGCTATTCCGGTTTACAGTGGGTGTAAAGGTAAAATGGCTAGCATGACATTTCAGGCAGAAATAAAAATATTAGTTCGGTTCATGAATCAAAGCTGAATTGAGTTTAAACGTTAACGAAAGAAATGAACAACAACAAAAAAAACCGGAAGTGGTTTTGATTGTCTTATCGATAGCTAACGCGGCTAGCTTGGGAAGTACGTTAGCAACCGAGCTACATACAAAACAAACAAAAGAAATGTAAACAGACAGCCGTGTAAAATCCGCAAATATGTCTTCAAAACCGAACACGGTTCTAAACTAGTTGTTTAATCCTGTAATTAGTCGCTGTTAACGAATTGGCGAGCGTTAACTAGTCCGTCTCTTTTCCACTTTCTCTCAACGATTCAGCTGCTAGCGAAAAGTAGCTCGGGGTTAAAACACTGAGACGTAGCAAAATAAAAGTGAAAAATGATCTTAATCGGAAGAATTAAATCCGTTATGGCTTGCAAAAATTAAAAAGGAAGAAAAACAATGGTCCGTTATCCGTGTTTCTGATCCAAACAAAGGGCCGGTGTCATTGTCTCGGCTCCGCGGCCCACACAACAAACCCGGAGTGCGTGTTGTTACATCCGGGTACTTTATCTGGGTATTTTTATCCGGGTACTTCACCCTGGACGCGTTCCTGTTCACTCCTATTCATGTCGCAACTATGGCGCCTAACAACATGGCCGCCATTTTTGAGCAAAACTGAAGACGTTCCCTCACGATGTTCATGAGTGTTTATGATTTGTTTATGAAGTGTTTAGGAGAAGTCGATTATGAATTTGCCAGTATTTCACCACTTTTTATGGCCAAAGGTTTGTGGACACCTGACCATCACACCCGCATGGGTTTCGACACATATGTATAGTGTCTTTGTACGCCATTACAATTTCTCTTCACTGGAGAAATTACCATGAGGCTCAAACCGAGCTCCATGAAGACTAGTGACGGGAAGTACGGATCGTTTTACTGACTCGGATCTTTGAATCTCGTTCAGCAAAATGAACGAATCTTTTTCCGAGTCATTTAGTTCATTTCAGTAGAGTATAATTAAAATGTTACATGTTAAATTCCCCAACACACCTAGTACTTACGCAAAAAAAATAAACTATAGGCTAATGCAGCCAAGGCCGAATTATGAGAAACAGAAATGATTAATTAATTGTTTAGCTGGGTCTTCAGGCTATGCAGTCTGTTAGTTCACCTCACCTCCTGATCCGAGTCGTTCTTTCTGCTGTCACGTCACGTTTGTTCCTCAGAAACAGAAATTATTAGTTCACGTCTCGAGTCTTCGGGTTCGAGTCGTTCTTTCCTCATAGGCATTCTTTTGCTCATAGGCGGAATGCAGTGGGGCTATGACGTGACGAATGAATGACTCGAACCCGAAGCCTCGAGACGTGAACTAATCATTTCTGTTTTCGGTATTGCATGGTGCATTGCCAATGGGGCGGTCACCAGAATAACGAACAACTCAAATCCAAGTCTCGAGACGTGCACTAATCATTTCTGTTTCTGGTATTGCATGGTGCATTGCCTATGCGGCGGTCATTGGATGAATGAACGACTCGAACCCGAAGCCTCGAGACGTGCACTAATCATTTCTGTTTCCTGTACAGAACCTATGGGGATGTTGCAGCGCATGCGCGGTCAAAAATGAACGAATCGCTCTCTGAGACGACTCGTTGTTCCCGAGTCATATTAAAGATTCATTCAAAATGAACAAATCGTTCATGAACGACACATCACTAATGAAGACACGAGTTGTGTCCCACATGATGTACTTGTCCTGGAAAAAATCTTTCCAGCTTCAGTCAAAACACTTCTGAGACAAGAGGGTTTGTAGATGCCAAAAAGGAATCAAACATTATTGAAACAATAAAGTCTAGCAGAAAGTCTAAAATATGCAAACACACACAAGCCCTTTTTATACCTTTCTGCCACAGCGAACTCATCTTAGGCGGGGGTTTGACCTTTTCTCATTAAAAATAAACCAATCTTCTTCATCACAATTAATTATTCATGTCTATATGATATATTAAATTTGTGGAGCATGTGCAGTTAGTTGTTTTTCTTAAAAAGTTTTTATGAGGACAAGGTTTCTTTTTTTGAAAAAAAAAAAAAAAGTTTCATTCAGACAGAGTCTTTGTTTTTTGTTTTTCTCTGACCCTTCTATGTCTCAATGAGCTTCTGTCTGCTTCTATCTGAAGTCCTAGCTGATATCTGCCTTCCTTTCTGAGGCCCTGTCCTAACTCGATAATTCGTATTGGACCTCTTGGATAATTCGAATGAGTAAGGTTTTCTGAAGACACTCACTCTACAGTATGTCTTCAAAATGTAATGACTTAGCAGAGTCTAAACGTCCTCTTACTTCAACACACACACACACACACACACACACACACACACACACACACACACACATAAAAGAAAGTTATTAATATAGTTTAATGAATTGTGTGAATGCACCTTGGATGAAAAGGTAATGCAAAGCCAAGACAACTGTTAAAAAAGATGAAAGAGCAGACAACGTTCAATTTAACGTTCTTTTATGGACGTTATAAATTAGCGTTAGCATTCAAATTAAGCTAATAAGCAATCTAAAAATAAATAAAAACCAAAAAAAATAAAAACTGTCCTTGCAGTTCTCAGTATTGTACCACTAGAGGGCAGCATTGCTATAAAATAATGAACGTGGTCTTTCTAATTGATCTATTGATTTAATATGTATTTTCAGCAGCCAGAAGAAAGTGTATCACGTGATCAGGCTATGCGCTTGTGGTATAAGCAGACAAAGGCACACTGATATTAACATGTATCTCTTTCAAATCAACAAGGACATTTTCAATGTTAGCTGATAATGCTGAAAAGTCCTTTTCACCAGACAAATCATCAAACCGTCCCCATTCATCTGCTGTAAAATACCACCAGGCTTCCGCTTTGTCCAGAGTGACACATGAAGATAAAAAGCGAGGAGGACATTACACACATCACTGAATCTTTTAATATCAAAACGGCATTGCTGATGGACGCATTTACAATCAGCAACCTTTTCACAGGCACTTCTTGTAAAAGTAAGAAAATAAGCACAGTCGATTGAACAGTGTGGTTTCGTTAAACTATTGTTGTCAGCGAAAACTAACAAAAACAACCTGCTGTCCAAAGTGCTTCTGAGACTGAAGGTGAAAGATCACATGGCA
>NC_071266.1:25238665-25248665 GCF_023375685.1 Ictalurus furcatus
TGAGACAGAGAGACTGAGACAGGGGAAGAGAGAGAGAAAGAGAGAGACACACAGACAGAAGACAGACATTGAGAAAGAGTGAGACAGAGAGAGTGAGACAGGAGAAGAGAGAGAGAGAGAAACACAGACAGAGGACAGACATTGAGAGAGAGAGAGACAGAGAGAGTGAGACAGGAGAAGAGAGAGAGAAAGAGAGAGAGAGAAACACAGACAGGTGACAGACATCGAGAGAGAGAGTGAGACAGGGGAAGAGAGAGAGAAAGAGAGAGAGAGAGAAACACAGACAGGTGACAGACATCGAGAGAGAGTGAGACAGGGGAAGAGAGAGAGAAAGAGAGAGAGAGAGCATGTTTTTAGCCCTGTGAGAATAATCAGAATACAGATAATTTTTCCATGTCTCTCTCTCTCTCTAACACCGGCTTTCTCTTTTTTCATCCGATTCTGTTTCTCGCTCTGATGCTCATCTGTCTCCATCATTAACTATCATCCTTTATCACCATCATTTCTGTCTGTCTTTCTGACCCCCCCCCCTCTCTCTCTGAAGCTGATCTGCAGTATCTCCATCGTAAAGCGTCTCTCATCCCTCCATCTCCTCAGCTGTGTTTCATTATTCTGTCTCTCCTCTCCTCCCAGCTGTCCCTCACACTTGGCAGTTATTTACAGATTAGCTTCTCCCTTTAAGCTCTTATCAAAACCTCGACTCCTTTATGAGGTTAAAGGTTAAAACTTTAAAAGGGCCGAGCGTCCCCCCCCCCCCCCCATTCCTCCCTGAGGGCGTCTTCATGAGACGGCACTAAACCGTTCAATCTGAGACCAAAAATCTCACTTTTCTGTACTGTTTAACAGTTGAAGAAATCCTAAAAAGGATTTTCCCCCACATACGGCTTACTGACTCAAACTAACCAGACATAGTGTGTTCAAATCTTATTTCCTGTTTACAGCAGAGATGATGTTTAGCTGTCAACATTTTGACGCTGAGAGTTAAGAGATCGAACAGTTCCCAACGGACCTGCATTTCCATTAGTGCTGTTCACACTTTCTCAACCCACCGTGGAAGCACATTATTATCCGTCACATTCTTCTTATTATTATTCTTCTTCTTATTATTTTTATTCGTTGCATGGGTAACTTGTGTTTAGCGGATTTTTTTTAAGAGAGCACTTGTACCTGACTCACTCTTCCTGAAACTGTCTGTAATAAAAGAGATGATGGTAACAGACATGTCATCACTTTACGCTTTCTTCCTTGTCCTGACACGCTGATGTAATTGAGACAGAACTGAGCAGATATAATTACAGTGGAAGTTAATTACTGCCTGCAGTGATGCTCAAACATCGGCTAATTAACATGTCGGCTTCGACGCTGCTAAACTGTCACGGTGGCATGGAGCGTCTCTTAGCTAACAATAAACAGTCAGACAATGAGTGTGAGTTTATTTTGGACGTCTGTCCGACTAAGTCACGGCAATTCGACTTCTGCACACATGAGTGGCAATTCATAATAAATTAACACTACAACCAGCACTACTGACACCACCATCACTACTGACACCACCACCACTACCACCACCACCATCACTACTGACACCATCAGCACTACTGACACCAACAGCACTACCACCACCACCATCACTACTGACACCATTAGCACTACTGACACCAACAGCACTACCACTACCACCATCACTACTGACACCATCAGCACTACTGACACCACCATCACTACTGACGCCCCCATCACTACTGACACCATCACCACTACCGCCACCACCATCACTACTGACACCATCAGCACTACTGACACCAACAGCACTACCACTACCACCATCACTACTGACACCATCAGCACTACTGACACCACCATCACTACTGACGCCACCATCACTACTGACACCATCAGCACTACCACTACCACCATCACTACTGACACCATCAGCACTACTGACACCATCATCACTACTGACACCATCAGCACTACCACTACCACCATCACTACTGACACCATCAGCACTACTGACACCATCACTACTGACACCATCAGCACTACTGACACCACCATCACTACTGACACCATCAGCACTACCACTACCACCATCACTACTGACACCATCAGCACTACTGACACCATCATCACTATTGACACCATCAGCACTACTGACACCATCAGCACTACCACTACCACCATCACTACTGACACCATCAGCACTACTGACACCATCACTACTGACACCATCAGCACTACTGACACCACCATCACTACTGACACCATCAGCACTACCACTACCACCATCACTACTGACACCATCAGCACTACTGACACCATCACCACTACCACCACCACCATCACTACTGACACCATCAGCACTACTGACACCAACAGCACTACCACCATCACTACTGACACCATCAGCACTACTGACACCACCATCACTACTGACGCCACCATCACTACTGACACCATCAGCACTACCACTACCACCATCACTACTGACACCATCATCACTACTGACACCATCAGCACTACCACTACCACCATCACTACTGACACCATCAGCACTACTGACACCATCACTACTGACACCATCAGCACTACTGACACCACCATCACTACTGACACCATCAGCACTACCACTACCACCATCACTATTGACACCATCAGCACTACCACTGACACCATTAGCACTACTGACACCATCATCACTACTGACACCATCAGCACTACCACTACCACCATCACTACTGACACCATCAGCACTACCACTACCACCATCACTACTGACACCATCAGCACTACCACTACCACCATCACTACTGACACCATCAGCACTACCCCTACCACCATCACTACTGACACCATCAGCACTACCACTACCACCATCACTACTGACGCCACCATCACTACCACTACCACCATCGCTACCGACACCACCATCAGTACCGACGCCACCATCACTACCACCACTACCATCACCACCATCACTACCACCACCACCATCACTACTGACACCATCATCACTACCACCATCACTACTGACACCACAATCTCCATTGCTACCGACACCACCATTACTACCGACACCACCATCACTACTGCCAACGACATCATTACTGGATGAACAGATAGACAGAAGCCTGGACAAATGAACAGGCAGAGAGATAGACAAACGTATGGAGAGAGAAACACACAGACAGACAAACAGACAGACAGACAGACAGACAGACGAACACAGAGACAGTCAGACAGACAAACATACAGACACACAGACAGACAGACACACAGACAAACCAATCCATGGATAAAAATATCTTGAAGGTTATATGACTGTTATGACTGTAATGAGTCCAGTTACCTAACAACATCCCAAAGCCTTCCTGACCTTTGACCCCCATGCGTCTGATGGAAGAGATGAGAGGCCCAGCTGAGACAGTGTGAGATGTTGGTGTGTATGGCAGATGCTAATTACGGACTTTTTCCTTTGATAATCCGTCTAGCTGTCCCATAGGGAGCTAATTAAACAGCAAGGGCATTCATTAAGCGTGCACCTGTCTAACGAAGATAATGAAGTGCACAAAGTTCACCAGAGCTGAAAATGTCACCGACGTCTCCGTCAGCTCCTAACAGTTCAGACGCTCACAACAGCCCAGATTCATCAGCAAGCCTTATTGTTTATCTACTCACTTTATAATTTTCTCTCCGGCGTCCATCAGGTGCTGCAGTCGCTTTAGCTGTTTATCCCATTTATCCATCTGCTGGTGTGTGGACTGAGTGTGCACTAGGTGTACATTTATTTTCTACAGTGCAGTTCTGCGTGTGTTTACATTACCAGCGTCTGGTGGACTCGATGTGGCGTGTGTAAAACACTTGTCAGTGGTGAAGTAAACGTCCCACGACATTAAACGTAACTACAAATGGTATTAAAAAGTATGACATCATGCACAAATGTGTCTAATGAATATGGTTAAGGAGATGCTTATCTTACATATATGGAAGGAGTCTCCAGTGTCAGCGAACAAAAGTTTATAGCTGCTGTAACATATGCGAAATCCAGAGCTAACTTGTTTGGCAGACAGTCCAGAACATGGAGATTAAACGTAACTCTCAATGGATAAAAAAGTATGACATGTCGTTCTTTAATAAAGACAAGTTGCTAGCGCTGGGAAATTGCTGTGAATAAGAGAAATAACACTTACTCCAGTAAGCGCACTCGGCTCTGTCACTGATTATTTATCCCTTTACTCGTCGGCTTTATTTATTCCAGATGCGAAGACTGTCCAGAAAGAAAGCGAGATGAGAACGTTTTTCCAGCATGACAATTTGACATTCATTTATTTCAAAAGATTTCATACGTTATGAAATTTCCAACATTTATACTGCATGGATTGCATTAAAGAGTGGTGCATATGTTATCGCAATAACAAGCGGCTGTTGCTTTATTGTTGTTTTTTTTCCCTCTGTGATCCCTCTAATTTGACAGCAGACATGTCGAGGAAATGGACTTTGCTTGGGAAGGAATGTTTGTTTTGTCAAATTTCAGTCATTTATACTGAAAGATAGAGAGAGAAAGAGAGAGAGAGGGAAGGAGAGAGAAAGGTAGAGAGAGAGAGAGAAAGAGAGAAAGAGAGGGAGAGAGAGCGAGAGAGAAAGAGAGAGAGAGAGAAGGAGAGAGAAAGGTAGAGAGAGAGAGAAAGAGAGAAAGAGAGGGAGAGAGAGAGAGGGTAAAAGAGAGTGAGAGGGAGAGACAGAGAGAGAGAGAGAGAGAGAGAAGAGAGAAGGAGAGGGAGAGAGAGAGAGAGAGAGAGGGAGAGAAGGAGAGGGAGAGAGAGAAAGAGAGAGAGGGTAAAAGAGAGTGAGAGGGAGAGAAAGAGAGAGAGAGAGAGGGAGAGAGAAAGAGAGAGAGGGTAGAAGAGAGTGAGAGGGAGAGACAGAGAGAGAGAGAGAGAATGAGAGGGAGAGAGAGAAAGAGAGAGAGGGTAGAAGAGAGAGAGAGAAAGAAAGAGAGAGGGAGAGAGAGAGAGGGAGGGAGGGAGAGAACGAGAGAGAACGAGAGAGAGAACGAGAGAGAGAGAGAGAGAGATACTGTTTATAGCTGATATCCTTCTCTCACTCTTTCCATGAGCCAGTTTGATAGTGACGTGTAAACTCATATACTAACCCTGTTGTTAAATAAAGCCCGGATAATCAGGCTCACTCTCACACACCTGCGACACACTGAAATGCACATTAGGGAGGTAAAGACACAGAGGCGGACATGTGTGTGTGTTCTCGGTGAGCGTTAAGGTTAAAGTGTGACGCTGTTGCTCGTCCTCAGCGATTAACTACTGAATGCCAATCTCCCTGAGAGGGAAGCGGCCATGTTTGCCATGATTAGCAGGCCAGCCCCTCGAGGCTTTCATTAATGAGGCTGCAAACCGAGTTAACAATTCATAACAAATTTTAATGCGGCGTCTGAATTAATTAAGCTCTCAGTCAGAGACGCAGGAGGCTCCCTCGTCTGCGTATGACCTAGCGAGAAGTGCGCTAATGATTCTTTTCAGGTTTAGCGCTTACACGTGTAATTAACTCCCATTAATAGCCAGATAAATGGAGCACTTTTCAAAAGGAAGGTGATGTCTCAATAAAGGCTGCACTACTTCGCTCCTACATCAGCTCCCAAGAAGTGGGTTTTTTTTTTTTTTCAATTCTTTTATTTAATCAGTTACAAAATGCTAATGCTAATCAAACAACATTCCATCATTTTTCACTAATATAAATGTAAATAACGCGTGTTAATCTCTGACAGCAATGGGAAGGATGTATAATTCATTACGTTGAGAAATGTACCGAGCGAGCATCAGGTGTTAGATTAATTTAAAGTGTGTTAGGAGTTCAATATTAATTCAGTGTTACGCTGCTGGTGAGTGAACCGATAGATTTCAGTCTCATACAAGGATTTCTTGACCAACCAAAAATTGATCTTTGTTCTTTTCAAATTAAGTTTTGGAGTCGAATTTAAAACTGATTTTTATACAGCTGATCTAATTAAAAGACATGTCTGGACGTGATGGACCACATGGCACTTCACACATGTGAATAAACATGTGACATGTGAGTCACATGTGATTCTTTACACGCAACTCATTTATTTACACACAAGATTCCTTAGAACTGACTCATTTAATATCGCCTGATTCTTTAAAAATGATTCATTTATTTACATTTGATTCTTTACACATGACTCGTTTATTTTCACATGAGATTCTTTAGAAATAACTCATTTATTGTCACGTGATTCTTTAAAAATGATTCATTTATTTACGTGATTCTTTACACGCAACTCATTTATTTATTTTGTGCTTGCTACATTGTGCTTGCTACGCCTTTGGTGCTTGGCCCCAGTAAATACTGCTCACAGCTTTAATTTACATTCGACTCTTTACACATGAATCGTTTATTTTTATGTGATTCTTTAGAAACTATTAATTTACTTTTGTGATTTTTTTTTTTCTTACACATTTTTACTTTCATATGATTTTTCCCCCACAAGACTAATTTATTTTCACATATGTTCCTTTAGAAAGGATTCATTTATTTATTTCCTTTCATTAGATTATTTTTCCCAAATGATTCATTTATTTCCACATGTAATTTTCTGCACACGATCAATTTACTTTCACATGTGATTTCTTTTTTCTTTTTCTTTTTTTTTTTCTTTTTACAAATGAGTCATTTATTTCCACATTTGATTCTTTTGAAAGGATTCATTCACTTATTTATTTCACATGTGATCTTTGCCTATGATTGACTTAGTTTCAAATGTGATTCTTTTCACGGTTCATATTTATTTTCAACTGTGAGTCATTTATTTTATTTTATTTTCCGTGTTTTTTTTTTTTTTTTTAAAAACATGACCCATTTATTTTCCCATATGATTTGTACAAATAATTCATTTGAAATTTGTGATTTTTACATATTCATTTATTTTCAAGTGTTACTTTTTCACATGTAGAGCATGAATTTTTATTTACTACTTTCTATGTGATTTCATGATTAGTTTATTTTAACATATGGTGCCAACATGATCCCCCCCCCCCACCCCCCCATACAAAATCCATTTCTTTTCACATTTAATTTATCACAAGTGGTTTCCTCACATTAATAATTTTTTTGTCACGTCATCACATATTATTCACATAAAGTCTGGTGTTTACTAGCGTTCACATGTTCAGGGCATATGAAATGCACCTTCACATATTATTCACATGACCTATTGTATAGAAACTCCAATTCCATGATTTTTGAATGTTCATATTGACTGATAATAGCCGGCGAGTTGTTTTACTTCTGCACCAGACCAACTGCACTGTTTGTGTTTGAGAGAAAGAGAGATAGGTAGTGAGTGTGGAGTCAAAGTAAGTGTGAATGTGTGTATGTGTGTGACTTTCTTCGCACCCCTGGGACCCCTGGCTCTTTCCCTTTCCATCAGCTACTATTTTCAGGGTGCGTGCAGTAATTTCATGGCTCGTTGAGAGCGAGCAAAAACCTCACTGTTCACTTCCACTTCGCCCGAAGCCTTTTAATGAAGTTATTAATCCTGCAAACAGAAAACTCTCCCCTCACTGTAATGCAGAGGTGCATAATTCACGCAGCTCATCTGCAGCCGTGCCACAACAAACCGTGTAATAACAAATTTATTGTTTTGGCTTTTTTTTTTTTTAACCAAGAACTTTAGCAAGTGTGACCTGTAATCTAGTGTCTAGAGTCTAGTTTCTCCCAACACTTTTGCTTCCTATAGAATTGCTGTACAGCTCTGTAAACACAGACGAGGGTAGAAGTATACATCTGGGGAGCTTGGACAACTGATTAGACACCAGATTTTGGCGTTTGATTTGTTGATTCTTATCAGTATTGTATTTGTCCTAGACTCGCTTGTGTTTCCATCATATGCAAGCAATGATTAAGGGGCCCAAGCACTTCAGTGACAGTCTCAGTGGGCTGTCAGGATGATTGAGTTTGGCTTCATTAGAACATTAATGCCTTCATTATCTTTTTCATGAAGTGCCTAAACCAGGAGATTCAAAGTTCTCCCAGATTCCCCATCATATAGGACGAATGTCAGTCAGCTGAAATGTTTTGAGATTTCTAATTCAAAATCTTGCTATTGAATTTTTCTAACTGATTCAGATTTGTTCTATATGTTCCCATTTCTTTCAGTAAAAATGAGGAAAATGTTTGGTTTTGTTTCTGTAGACTATTGTCACGATTTATATTGAGTATTGGTGTTCTAAAACTGGTGTAATCAGAGCAAAACATCAAACAATGGAAGTGCAATAGTAGTAGTAGTAATAGTAATAATAATAATAATAATAATAATAATAATAATAATAATAATAAAACTATGCCTAGGTGGTAACTTTTAGACTTAGGTTGAGGTTCTGATCTTATAAAGAAAAAGCTACATTTAATAATTCAATGATTTAAAACAACGCCCACCAATGTGTCAATCATCTCACTGGCATGAATGCCAAATTCAAAATGACTATAAACATCTGGCCAGCTTAGACCCAAGCCCTTGACAAAGATTGTGTGTATGTTCTTATGTAGGTCTGAATATTCAAAGCACAATGAAAGATTAAAGTTGTCACATGATTACGGAGCTCATTTTTGTGTGTGTGTGTGTGTGTGTGTGTGTTTTTTTTTAGCAGAAAGGTGTCTGAGATCACATTTTGCCAATTTATTTTTATCAAAGGAACTAAAAATTAACTTCAAATACATCCCCTGTCATCCCCGAGGCGAAAACGCATGAAGAAGAAGAAAAAAAAAACCTACTACATGCGACTCATCACATCCCATTTCATGCCATAATTGTATCAGATATTTTTTCGAGGGTCTTCGTGAACGGGAGAAGGTGATGCTGGAAAGGTGCCGAGGCTCAACCAAGCAGCATCATGTAACTGAATGAGTCTGTTTCAATTTAATCTCTTCCTCGCTGTTCAAGTCGGCTCAGACAGACACAGGAAATGCACTATTCAGTAATGTGAACGCGTTTGAGTATTTCCTTACTAGCAAGGTTCTATATATCTAGTATAATTGAAACTCATACTTACAGCAGCTGCATTTAAAGTAATGAGAAAAGTTTGACTTTCTCTCTAAACTGATTAAATTATTATTTTTTCTTCTCCATTTGCTGCCTGTTATGATGCAAAAACAGGTCTGAACCAATTCCCAGTGCACTACAATCACATGGCAAGCCCTTTAAAATGATCACACTGTTGTCCCAAACCACATTATATACACTAAACAGAATACCTAAATACTGTAGCAATGACAGCATAGGAGTCCTGATTTGCTGATGTCTCCTGTCAGTCACCACGTAGTCAGACTTCTTTCATGCCTGAAGCTGGGAGCTGGGGCGTGATCAGAACTTGAGCTGGAGTATGATTTATGCACACAAATTTCCCACCAGTGTCGACTGTCACATTACCATGAGCGTGACTTGCAGCAGCTCAGGAACATCATATTATAGCGAGACTCAATAATCATATCTTTTTCATTTTGAACAAAATAACCTATGCATTGTAGCAGCAAAGCTCAATAATAATACCACGTATTATAATAATACCACATACATTATACACACACACACACACACACACACACACACACACACACACACACACATATATATATATATATATATATATATAACCATTTGTACATTCAAAGAAAATCGCACCCTGTGGTTGAATCCCAGCGATTCACATTACGAATGCTAATCTGTTTTTATACAGTTGCAGTTATTGACTTCCTACCCGTTCAGGAACGTAAGATTCATGAATAATTGCATGTTACTTTTTTAATTATGCACGACTGGTTGCAAGTTGGCATCGCATTGTTCATGTTTTATCTTGCTTCTGTCATGCTTAAGTGATAACGCCCAGTAATTCCCACGGCCTCAGCCTTAATTGATCCATCTCATCTGGTTTATCGCCTTCATTCCACATGCAGCTCGCCGCACACGGGC
>NC_071266.1:25253665-25277977 GCF_023375685.1 Ictalurus furcatus
CACTGCACCTTCTTCCTGAGAGAGAGAGAGAGAGAGAGAGTAGATTCGTATCTCAGCCCCTTTTCATGTCCCTGTTGATGAGGTCCTGACACATGCACGTCTCGGTTTTTCATTTAAGCTTTCATTATGGATTACGTTATTATCAGAATACTGCGCTTAAAAAATAACTACAAGGAATAACTACGTAAAAAGAACTACTACATTGAAGATGTACAAACTTTGCTGAACTGTTATGAAGATGAAAACTGTAAATCAACTATAAAAACAAACAAAAAAAAATGAACGATTGAATAAAATAAATGTTAACGTTGTCTGTCTTAATTATGATATCATTTTATTAGCTTATTCCGATATTATTTTACGATTAAATATCCATATAAATATATCTAGTTGGTACACATGATGATATTATTTTATCAGCTTCAGATGGGCTTTCTTTTTTTTTCTTTTTTTTTTTTCATTATTATACCATTATTATATTGTTGAATTCTCCATTCTGATTGGTCAAAAAGTGTTGATTAATTTTCTACGGCAGCAGTAGTTTGGCTCCAAAAATCGCAGGTTCATATTAATGCTCTCCTTTGTAATATGTAAACGATTCTATAGTAACACCTTAAACCTAACCACGTCACTATGGTAACTTTAAACGTAACTGTAAATGAATTAAAAAGTGTCGTTCTTTAAAAAAAACAAAACAACAACAAACAAACAAAAAAAAAACCCAAGTTGAAACGCCAAATTGTTGTGGTATAAGAGGAATAAAACGCCGTGACAGGAAACGGATGACGTTCAGGGTGGTTACTTTAACCCCGCAGCATCACACCACCGTGTAAGTTGATTATTTTCCTGTAACAGCACCACACCGAGTGTTTTATTCCTGTACGTCTCGGTTGTCATGCACTGTCATGAAGCATACATTACGACTTAAAGGTTCTATGTAGAACCGTACAACAGTGTTTCCATATCACAGAGCGTTCCCTCGGAACTCGAATCCCTTTATAAAGCTGAGGAAACATCGCTGTATGATGAAAACCCCCTTTCTAAGAGTGCGGTTTAGCCTTCAGTCCAGTTTGTTTGGTTTATTTTTTTGTGTATTTCAGTAGTAGATGTGTTCGTTTGAATGTTTACAGTGTGAACGTAATGTCATTGACTTACAGTGCACGTTGAACATTTGTGGTTATATTATAAAAGCGGTATAAATCCAGCAGACAAGACCGTACATCGTGAGATCATCACCGTGTACAATGACGGTTAAACAGACAAAACATTTCTTGTCAGGAGTGATGCAGGGTCCTACACGACGCTGTCAAAACACTGACTCGTCCGGTGGTCAGGTTTCCAACAGAGAGACTAAGTACAGAGTGAATGGTGTTAGAAATAGAGAACCAAAGAAATACATGCTTAACATTTGAATCGATTTTATTCAACAATAAAACAAAAATCTCTTTCAGGAAATAATAATAATAATAATGGGTGTGTTGAGTATAGCATTAAAAACTGATTACCAGCACACACCTACTGGAGTATATTCGAAATGACTCGAGCATTGGAAACGTGGCTGGAAATTACAATCTCCTGGGAGTCTGAAACGGTGGAAATTTTGATGAAGCTACTGCTGAGATGAGGAAACATGACCGTGTGGAAGCGTTTTAATGGTGACTCGCAGACTGTTAGCTTAGCGAGAGAATGCACACGAAGAAAAATATTAATTTCTGCTTTGTTTTACGTCATAACGCATAAATTCAATTTTTATTCGTGTAGCGCTTTTAACAATGGACATTGTTAGCTCAAAGCAGCTTTACAGAAACATTTAAGCACAGGATACAGATTTTTAAGTGTGTGTGAATGTATCCCTAATGAGCGAGCCGGTGGCGACGGTGATGAGGAAAAACTCCCTAAGATGCCCAAGGGCGTCAGGATGGATCAGCAAGAAAGGGTCAAGATCACTAGCATCTCCATAATATCATGTGTGGCAGACATTTCACCTCCTGAATGTAAACATCCAGAGATTTAGCACAGAGAAGCTAAGCTAACACACAGTTTCTGAGGTGAAATTTCTTCTAAGCATGATTTTTTTTGTTGTCGTTCATCATATAGTGATACTTGGTGTACTGTATTAATGAGACATTATCCTGATATTGAAGTGAAGATGGCATCGTCCATGTTGTCGGACATTTTGTAAAAGGATCGGTTCGCCTTCTCCAAGAGGAGCACAAAAGCTTTTTTTTTTTTCAGATGTCAGCAAACTGTTATTCCATCCCTAGAAGACAAATGTCTTTACACTGCTATCCGAAAGCGAGACGCTCTTTTCTCAGGATGGCTGAATATTGCGGTTTATTGTATAACCGATTCTCGTGACACACGCCTCGAGCACATAGCAACAAAGCCTCTCTCGGTTTATTTGCGAATCTTTTCTGTCACTTTGCTGACATACGGCTGTCAGAATATGATAAGTTTCTTTCGTTATTATATCCTTTCCGAGACGTCAAGGTTTGTCAGCTCGTCTTTATTCTGTTTTTTTTTCTTTCTTTCTTTCTTTTTTTTTTTCTCCAAAACCATTTTGATTATCTTCATCTGCCAACTGTCAGCGCTCCGTCTCTGTGAGATCGGCGTAATATAAAGCGGGGGTTATTGTGTGCCAGCTTTCTCAGCAGCATCTGTTCAGCACTAATGAGCTATGAAGTGCTGTGGCTCGCTGGCCTACGAAGCAGGAAGGAGACGCAGACGAGAGCGTGAGGAGCCAACTGTTTCTCCCCGCTTTTATAAGCACTCCAGCCTCGTAACGCTGTTGTTTGTCAGCGTTAGGAAGTATAAGACACGGGATCAAACTCAGTCCGGTATTAATGTAGCATCCACGCTTTAAAGAAAGATGGCCGACTACTGGACATGCGCCAATATTAAAGGAAAACCCAAACGAAAACACATTAAATATGCTGATATTGAATTATACAACAGTCCGTTCCAGTCCACTAATTTGATTGGACGTTCCAAAAGTGCTGGTATTTAGTATAACCGCACTGGGACGTTTCACTGTGTGTGTGTGTGTGTATCACTCCACTCGTCCGTGTTCGCTACGTACATTTACGTACATTTCCGCCAACAGTCCCACTGAAACGGTTACCACGGTAGCGTTAGCGGCATCGTCAGCGGACATATCGAACGATACATTTTTAACGAATATGACTTCTGACTTACAATATGAAAGCTCGTCGGATGAAGGTGAAAAGAACGAAGGGAAGACAATTTCACCAGATGCGCCTTTTAACAGGAATGTACAGACCAATGTTAGCTAGCTATAACATAGGCTATAACGTGAGTGTGGCGTCGTCAGGATCTGTTTTCATTCGCGGGGCAAAAACAAATTGTTCGAGCGTATTGTGTGAGGAATGTCATGTCCTCGATATTAATATCTTATTTATGGAAAACTGTATGAAGTACAGTCTGAAGTACTTCATACTTTTTACCCATTTAAAGTGACTACTTTAATGCCTGTGAAACAAGTTAGTTCTTGATATCGCTTGCATTACAACACAGCCGTTGATCCTGATTGGTCAGGAGGTGTTGATTAATTTTCTATTACAGCAGCTCTGACAGTAATGTATTAATGCGCATGCTCTGAAACGTGGAGTATGGAGGATGCTCCTTAAACCGATTAAAAACTTCACAGTTACGACTGGTTATAGCTGCTCTAATGTTAGCAACGACAGGAACTAGGGGTGCAACGGATCACAGAACTCACGGGTCGGATCGTAGTATGGTTTTTGAGTCACGGATCGGATCGTTTTTCGGATCAGCAAAAAAAGAAATAAATGGGGAGATGGCGGTTTTGGCGACGATGACAAATATAACTTTGCTTTCCATTTATTACTTAAAGGAACTTCTGCCTGTGGTTTTAACAGAAACACTATTCCTCTGCTCCTCCGCTGGCCGTGATGACTGCTATTATCAACTGCTTAACATTCCCAGTTCACGTGAACACCCGACTGCTTCGTCTGTATCTTTTCACTGCAACTCTGCATCGAGTTTTAAGACAGTAGTACTTTAAAAAGTATGGTGCAATGGTGTGTTTTATTCCTCACATAATATTCCTTAGGAAAAAAAAGAGTTACGGTATTTAAGACAAAATTTCATAGAAACATCCTCGTCGGAAGGTCAGTTTCCTGGTTTCTATTCAGTGGAAGAAAGCGATAAAACGCATCTAACTGGAACGCATTCATCTGTTTGGTGGCCTGGTTTCTTACATATGGTATCCCACCATGTTACAGTGCTTAAGGAGAAGAAAAACAAGAAAAGATAAGGCTATATTTAACAGCGTTTAATCACCGATGCTCAGCGTTAGTAGATGCGCTGTCAGTGATGCTGAGCAGTGATGTCCAGAAGGCAGATGTTTATCACTCACATCATGTTTACCGCTCACGTCACGGCCTTAGTAGAGACAAAGTTACATCGTGTTTAAAAACTTTAACAATGTCTTGGATTAACATCGCCATTTTGGGGGGGAGAAGAAAGGACGTTTATTTGAAAGCTCTTCATCGCTATCAGTGATGTCCAGCGAGCAGACGTTTATCACTCACTCCATCATTGAACCTGGAAGCTCGATGCTGATCGATTATCGGTGCTTTTGAACAGAAACAATGATGCAATCGTTCGGTCTGGGTTTCACGTGAAAAGACCGGGCTTTCAGTCCTCCATGTCTTTGAAAGTACTAGACAAAGCATGGATTTTCAATTCGAACCCTTTCCACGTTCTCGTGAAGCTTGTCAGGGTCATGATGACGTCAACTGGAACAAGTTAAAGACTTAATATTTTCACTGTTAGCGCGTTTCTCTAATTTCTGAACCTGGAAGCTGAGAAATCGTGCCTGGTCACGTCACGTAACGCGAATGAAATTTTGAATATCTCTAACCATGTTGGATTAAGTCTGATTTATGCATGACGTATACATTGCCCACGAATGGCAATAGCTTTAGCTACATTTTTCTAGTTGCTTAGCGTGAGGTATGTAGCAAGCTAGGTTTTTGGCATTTTGGCTAGTTACAGTAGCAAGCCACTCTGAATCTGTGTAGAGTTTGATGGAAGTAGACTGTGTATCTGTTTCAGCTACATTGTTCTTGCAGTCGGAGCTGAAAAATCGCTTGTGCCTTCAAGAGATTTTAGAAACATTCGAGACATTTTCTAACCAGGCTAAAGCAGAGATTACGCTTTTACGAATAGGGTTTGGCTGGATGTTTAGTGAAGTAGGGAGGAGGGTACAGCGAGATCTATTCAGATCAGTCATCGCAAAGTATAAGCAACTCTCAAGACAAATAAGTCAAATCTTTGAAATGTAGCTAGCTGTTAGTTAGCGAAGATTAAGGGGTTTTTTTTTCCCTTCTGTAATCGTATCGAGAACACTCGACCCTCCAGCTCACATAAAGAAGCAGCGGATGAGGCGTCGTTGTTGCTGATACAGCGGACTGGAAAAGAGAGCGAATAAGAAAAAAGCTTTATTATGCTGCAGCGTTTCAGCTCCTATTCATGTCTCGCTGCTGTGTAATCATTCCTCCTAATCTCATTTACAGATACAGCAAAACAAAAGAGTGTGCGTGTGTGTGTGTGTGTGTGTGTGTGTGTGAGAGAGAGAGAGAGAGAGAGAGAGAGCAGGGTTTAGGGGAACCCAGAGATCACTGATGGAGAGAATCGCATCTTTCAGCGCATACATGCATATTTTGAGGGGAAGATTTGCAAAGTTTTAACGTGATTAACTCTCTAAATGGGAATATACGTAAACATAGGAATCAGGACATGCATATTGTATGCTGCAGTTATAGATTCAATTAGAAACATGCCTTTGAAACTTTTTTTACTTAGTGTGCCAAAATGCTAAACGACGAACATGACTGTCACTTTGTCAAAGGGTCTAATGTCATTGGAACTCATAGTTAAATGGTCTGCACTTATATAGCACTTTTTTTTTAACCTTAGCGGTTCTACAAAGCGCTTTACACTGGTTCACCCATTCACACACACACACACACACACACACACCAATGGTAGCAGAGCTGCCATGCAAGGCGCTAGCTTGCCATCGGGAGCAACTTGCGGTTCAGTGTCTTGCCCAAGGACACTTCGGCATGTGGAGTCATGTGGGCCGGGAATCAAACCGCCAACACTACGATTAGTGTACAACCCGCTCTACCACCTGATCCTCAGCCTCCCTTACTTGGGGGATCGAGCACCAATGGTGCAAGGCACCAATTGCTATTCTACGGATTCTGCTTACTGTATTATTATTACTATTATTATTATTATTATTATTATTATTATGATGATTATGGCTAGGTTGTCTATGGCACCCCATAGAACCGTGTGGTAAAAAGTTGTGAAATTTGGCACACAGCTTCAGGACACATTCAGCTACAAACACACCAAATCTTGGCTGCAAGCTCCCAAAGCTGTAGCGCCACCAACAGGTCAAAATATAGCCTAATTACAAAGTACGTTCATGCCCATAACTTTTGAACCATGTGGCCAAAATGTCAGCGCCAGCTGTCCCTAGATTCCTTGGATCACGCAGAGTTCAATGGACATCCATTTCTGCCTAATTAGATTTTCAGCCATCTTGGATTTTGTTAAAAATTGTTTTTTTGCTACTCCTCCTACATATATTTTGTCAACAAAAAAAAATCACCAAATTTGGCTCATAACATCTTCAGACCAATCCACACAAAAGTTATCAAATGGAATTTTGATTTTCGAAACTGTTCGTTTGTAACAAGCCAACAAATCCGACGATGACGTTGCCAATCAGGAAACGGCACTGTGTCTCATTAACGAACGACTTTGCACACTATCATGAAACTAGGTATGTGTCTTCAGGACTATGACCTGAGGCTATGAAACAAATTTCATGATAGCACCACCTAGAGGTCAAAAGTTACAGTGACATAGAGAATGCTTGAATCTAATTGGTACAACTCTAATTCAGCTTGTGTTTCTAGCTATTGTGTCCGGAATTTCTGGATTTTTCATTCAAGTACTCATTTTATCACGGTCAGGGTTGTGGTGGATCTGGAGGCCTCGGGAATACTGGGTATGAGGTTGGGTTGGATGGGACTCCAGTCCATCACAGTGCACCCCCCCAACACACACACACACACACACACACACACTCAACTCAAGTAGCTTTATTGTCATTTCAACCATATACACAGTGAAACGAGACAACGTTCCTCCAGGACCATGGTGCTACATAAAACAAAACAGAGCTACGTGAGACTACAAAGACCTAAATATGACTACACAGCCCCACACAGTTCTACATAAAGTGCACATGTATAAACACACTACAACAGTTCCTAAATAGGGGAAAAGGTACAGTAAAGGAAGGCGCAGCACCGAACAGTACACAGTTCTTGTGTGGAATAAGGTTCAAAGCGATATTACAATATAATAATACATGTTGTAAATGTATCAAATGGAAATTGTAACAATTTAAGAAAGAAACTACAGAGGTAGTGCATTCACAACTAGGGGCAGTCCACGTACTGACATGTTTTTGGGAGGTGGAAGGAAACTGGAGAGTAACACTCATGTATGCTCAGGATCGAACCAGGGACCCTGGAGCTGTGAGATGGTGATATGCACTGCCCTTATTTTAAGGCTCAGCTAACAAGCTAGCTTTTTATGTGTAGCAAGCATATCCATTAATGTCAGCCAATTTCTGTAATGTAATAGCAGGCAACCAGTGAAATAAGGACCACCCCCATGGTCTATTTTGGTTTTTTTGGGTTGTTTTTTTTTTTTTTTTTTTTTACACAGAACAGATAAAGCAGTATGATGCATAGAAGAATATTATTGCCGGGTCTGCAGTGATGCTTAACATATAAATCAAAGAGTTTTATTCAAGGTATCAGTGAAAATTCATGAAGATCAACTGAATGCTGTGAAAAAGGAAGAAAAGAAAATCCCAGGTCCACACCAGGATTCATCCCTCAGCAAAAGCATCCTCATCTCTCTCTGTCTGTGTTAGCGAGATCTAGGCGTCAAGCCACCGAGGCTGAGGCGTCCACATCCTGTGCCAAAGAGCCCCGTTGTGTGATTGATGCAGTGCGTGCTAGTGTCTACAGGGAAGCATGCAGCGTACAAATTTCATACATACTGTATACTCTCTCTCTCTCTCACTCACACACACACACTGTAGAAATCCCACTGACAGAAAATCACCGGGTTTTACTTTTTCCTCAGAGTATTTGGGTATTTAACATCTATAACCACAAGTTAGCTGCTCTAACAGTCAGTTAGCATAAGAATTGTGTGAGGAAAATGATAATCTCCTGCTAATTTCTTCTAAAAATGGAACAATATATTGCCTACACCTTAATCAAGATTTCCTGAAGTTCAGAGTTTTCTGAGCACAGCTATGAACAGCTTAGCCTCAGTAAGAATAGCTACAAAGCTAGTTCACAAGTTTACTGTATTATTTTGGCTAGGTTGTGTATGGCATCCCATAGAACCGTGTGGTAAAAAGTTGTGAAATTTGACACATAGCTTCAGGACACATTCTGCTACAAATCCACCAACTCTGGGCTGCAAGCTCTCAAAGCTCTAGCGCCACCAAGAAGTCAAAATTTGGCCAAATTTCAAAGTACGTTCATGGTCATTACTTTTGAACCATGTGGCCAAAATGTCAGTGCCAGGTGTCCCTAGATTCCTTGGCTCATGCAGAGTTCAATGGACATCAATGTCTGCCTAATTAGATTTTCGGCCATCTCGGATTTTGTTAAAAAATGTTGCGAGATAATGTTAACTTCTATAACCACAAGTTAGCCGCTCTAACAGTCAGTTAGTGTAAGAATTGTGTGAGTAAAATGATAATCTCCTGCTAATTTCTTCTAAAATGGAACAATATATTGCCTACACCTTAATCAAGAATTCCTGAAGTTCAGAGTTTTCCGAACACAGCTATGAACAGTTTAGCCTCAGTAAGAATAGCTACAAAGCTAGTTCATTAGCTAGCCATGTTGTTATTCCACAAGTGTGAAAATGTGAATGTTTGTATTTCTAAATGTGAAAAAAAAATATATATATATATATATATATATATATATATATATATATATATATATAAGTACTGTTTAATTTCATTTATTTTATTATATTTCACTGACTGTAGTTTGCTTAGGAGAAAACAGGACGTAAACAGCAAATGTGACAGTTTTGTGTGGTTTTTTTTTCTTCTTTTTCCTCTTTTGTCCTGCAGGAGTGTTTGAGAACGGACAAACAGAGCTGGAGGACAGAGAATGCGAAGAGAAAGAGATCATGAAAGACATACAAACGACTGTAGACCAAGAAACACAGTACCCTTTAGATCCTGAAAACTTCCACATTAAAAACGAGGACGATTCCAGCGCAGGTGAGGTGGCCATTTTAAAATCTGTATCTCAAGTGTGTTTAAATTGTTTTGTTTTTGTGTGTGTGTGTGGTTTTTTTTTAAATGCCCATTTCACATAACCATGAGAAACTACAGTGTGTTTTAATTCCTCATACACAACAGCAGTTTTCCCACGATTGCGTATTTTTCTTTATTAAAGAAAGACTCGCTGTACACTTTATACATTATTTACATTTTATTTGTTATGGCAGTTATAAACAGTCCTCACCATCATTCACCTCAGTGGCACCAATTATAGCTGTGTAGAATAGCCTACAGGAAACCATGTGAGGGGGTTTCATACACGTGGACACTGTGGATGAGCTGTTACCATAGAAACGATAATGTATTGTGAGAAGGAACACATTAATATAAACCTGCACTACTGTCAGAGCTGCTGTTATAGAAAATGAATCGACACCTTCTGATCGACCAGAATTCAACAGAAACAGATTATTATTATTATTATTATTATTATTATTATTATTATTACATTTTATTTACATAGCGCTTTTAACAGTGGACATTGTGACAAATATACATATATACAATTTACACTGAACAGGATGATCGGTGTAAATTGTTATTATTTTGTTTAAATATCTTTTTTTTTTTTTCATTTAGTACCACCCTTCAGATGCTAAATATGATACTTACATGTCTCCCAGAAGACAAAATACTAACAATTTACACCGATCATCCTGTTCAAAAGTTTACACCCCCCTGGCTCTTAATGTGAGCGTCAGTGAACGTTTGCACCTTTTGTAATAGTCGTGTACGAGTCCCTCAGTCGTCCTTAGTGTGAAAAGATGGATCTCAACATGATATCAAGGGCTCAAATATGCAGAAGATGCTGGAAATGTAAAGAATGTGCAGGACCTGGAGGATTTTTCTGAAGAACAGCGGGCAGTTTAACTGCTCAGGACGAACAAGGGACTCGTGAAGAACTCTCACAAAACATAAACACAGTCGTGGATCATCCAGGTAACGACACACGGGATTAATAATCAAGGGTGTGTAAACTTTTGAACTGGTTCATTTTTATAAATTCATCTACAGTATAATCTTGTCTTGTGGACTATATGTAAACATCTGTTATGTGAAATAGATTCTTCAGGGCAGAACTAAATAAACAACAACATGGGATTTTTATGATCATTCTTATTTTGTTAACAGTATTAAGATTTAGCAGATTCTGCAAGGGGTATGTAAATTTTTGGGCACAACTGTATCTCTGAGATGGCATGAGGAAGAAACTTTCAGAGGAACCAGACTCAAAGGCGCCCATCCTCATCTGGGTGACACTGCATAGTGCGATTATGAGTGTTTATTAAATTATTAGCATGACTGTTTCTTATTAATAATGTTTCCGTTTATAGTATTTGAGGGTTGGGGTTTTTTTTCTTCTGCAAATCACAAAGGTGATCAGAGTAAATCAGGGTACATTTGAATGAAACGATCCACCGTTTTTAAATACCAGGGCTCACCCAAACTGGACGGTCGCAGATGAGAGAGAAAAAAAATCCTCTGGTTTCATCTTTGTCTTCAACTGTCCAGTTTGAGTGAGTCTGTGCCCATGATATCCTCAGATTCCTGTTCTCAGCTGACGCGTGTAGAACCTGCTGTGGTCTTCTGCTGTTATCGCTCATCCACCTCAGTGTTTGACATGTTGTGCGTTCTGAGATGCCTTTCTGTTCACCACGGTTGTATAGACTTCCTGTCAGCTGAGACCAGTCTGGTCATTCTCCTCTGGCAAACAGACCGTCCCTCCACACACAGGTTTTTCTCACCATTCTGTGTGTGAAAATCCCAGGAGATTAGCAGTTTCTGAAATACTCAAACCAGCTCGTAGCGTTTCCTCCCATTCTGATGTTTGATGTGAACGTTAACTGAAGCTCTTGACCTGTATCTGCAATGCGCTGCTGCCACATGATTGGCTGATTGGATAATTATACCATTATTATTATTTTTACTACTATATATATATATATATATATATATATATATATAATTTTTATTTGTTTTATTTTATTTTTATATAATTTTTATTTGTTTTTTGGACATTTTTTATTTGATGTTTTTCAATTCTATTCCTATATATATATATTTTTTTTGATTGAGTACAGTTTTTATTTACATTTTTGTTTATTATGTCCACCCTTCATCACGGTCATTCAGTTTCACCCCTCTTAACCACCAGGAGCAGTAATTAACACCTGGACGTTCTCTTGTGTGCATATGCCGAGACCTTAATCACAAAGTCATATGACATCAGTGATGTAGTATTTAATTCTATTCCTATTTAATGTGTATTCTTTCGTATCAGTATTTTTGTGTAATTGATCTGCTGTAACGAGGGAATTTCCCCAGTGTGGGCTCAATAAAGTAAAGTGTTTATCTTTTCTCTTATCTTCTCTTATCTAATCTTATCACTGTATGAACGAACGCACAGGTGTAGAGGTGTTCGTAATAAAGTGGACAAGCGAGTGTATACTGACCATACACAAAATTTTTCGTTTAAGCAAAAAAATTCAAACCGTAAAAGTGGAGCAAGTCGAGCGATGTACGATGAAACGCCTGCGTATTTCCATCGTCTTCATCCAAACAGACTTGCGTGTGAAATCTCGGAGCTGAGCAGCTGAAGGTTAAAGGCAGTGTCTCTGTCTGTCGGTTCTGAGCTTTGAACTCACGACCTCCTGAATCCTGAAACGGATGAACTTCCGCTCCTCACGAGCGCATCCCAAACAGTGTTTCTGCTCCTCGTAAACATAAACCGAGTGTTTGTCGTTTTTGCCCTCGGAGGAAACCATCAGCTCTTTGAACTGAAATTCAATTTCTCTTGCCCGATCCTCAGAAGCGTTTCATAATTTAACTCTCTGTGCTGCGTTTTATTTCTCGCTCACACACACACACACATGAGATGAGTCTGCTCTTTGAAACGCCTCTGCATTTCCTCTTAAAAAGTTTCGGCGTGTGGAAATTGGAGCGCGTACACCTGTTTCGCCTCTCAGCGTGGGGTTTTCAAAAGACCGAGCAATCTTCCGTTTTTTTTTTTGTTGTTGTCGTTGTTCGGCGGAACGACATACGTCTGCACCTTTTGTTCTTCCTGAAAGGAATCCAGGAGGGCGAGCTCGTTTGAGTCGGCACGCAGATTGTAATTTATTTTACCGCGAGCTTCTCGTTTCGGCCTGTGTTTCAGTTCTAGTTTGTGTTTTGCAGCAAAACAAGAGTGAAGGCGTGATCGCGCTCTAAAACGAAACGATGAATATTTATTGTTCCGAACACTTGAATATTTATTTCCTCATGCCGTAGACATGTGCCAGGATTCTAATTACGTACCGTGAACACGACCATGCTTTATGAAATCGCCACAGCTTTTGAAGGTTGCTACATGCCTGTATGCGTCTGTCTCGCTGGACAACGTTTATTTTGACCACAAAGTGAACTTAAAGGGGTTCTCTCATGAAACATCGAAACACTCTAGGACCTTTGAGGGTTCCTCTAGATGGACAAGACAAAGAATGATATTTTTTCGCTCGCATTATCACTGCTTTGCATGTTAAATATCGCTGTCCTGCAGTGATGCTGAATTCTGGATTCTGATTGGTCAGAAGGTGTTTGATGGATTTTCTATCACAGCAGCTATGACATTAGCGCAGCTGCACATCACAGGTTTATATTAACACCTTATCGTTTCTATAGTAACAGCATGTCAAGGTCACAGCAGCTCGTATGATCCTGTAGTTCCTTTAGACAACGTTTCAATGTAACTAGAAATGGATAAAAAGTACGGCGTGTCATTTTTAAAATGAGTCTGTGTGGTGTAAGAGGAGGAAAACACTTCAGGACGTGCTGTTATAGGAAAATGATCAACTTCATTGTTTTCTTATAACAGCACGACCCCAAGTGTTTTATTCCCTACTGTACATCCTTTAACTTATTATGGCACGTGATTAATTGTAGTCGTCTTGCCTGAAATAGTGTTATGAGTGTGTGTGTGTGTGTGTGTGTGTGTGTGTGTGTGTGTGGGTCAGCACCAGAGGCAGAAAATCCTTAATCACTGTTTAATTAAGGAAGCGTCCTATAGCTTCATTTCGTTCCTGTGCTGTAATTAAACATTTCCACTACATTTAGTCACAGAGCTTAACACAGAGAGTGTGAGGAAGAGACAGACATGTCTCGCTCTGTCTCAGTTTCTCCTCAGAAAACTCTCCACACACACACACACACACACACACACACAGCTACAACCAGGAAATGTAACACTCAGACTGACTAGGGAAGCTTGCCCCAGTTCTGCTCTTTTAGAGCTGCTTCAGGGCTGTTGTAGTACTCCATTAGGGATCATTTAAGTCTTTTATGTGTCCTTTGGGGCTTCTTTATGGCTCCTTTTGGAATTCCTTTAGGGCTCCTTTAGGTTTTAGGGCTTCTTTAAGTCTAATTTCAGATTCCATTAGGGCTCCTTTTAGGCTCCCCTGAGTTGCCCTAGGGCTGTTTTGGGGCTCCTTTTAGGTTCCATTAGGGCTGCTTTAGGCATTATTGAGGGTATCTTTTTAGGTTTCCTATAGGAATCCTTTATGGATCTTTTAGGGCTGCTTTAGGCCTCCTTTAGGGTATATTTAGAGTCCCTTTGGAGTATCTTTAGGATTTCTTTAGAGTTAATTTAGGGGCCCTTTAAGGATCATTCAGAGCTGCTTTAGGCCTTCTTTAGGGTATCTTTAGGTTTTCTTTAGGAATCCTTTAAGGATCTTTTAGGGCTGCTTTAGGCCTCATTCACGGTATCTTTAGGGATCCTTTAGGGCTGCTTTAGGGTTCCTTTAAGGATTTTTTAGAGCTGCTTTAGGCCTTTTTTAGGTCTTCGTTAGGAATCCTTTAGAGTATCTTTAAGTTTCCATTAGGGTTCCTTTAAGGATCTTTTAGGGAAACTTACCCTTTGACCTCTGTGTTGAACAGGGGATGTGGGTGGAAGTCAGGACGCACAGAAAGAAGACAGTGAAGAACATAACGGGAAAAACCTGAACAGCCCGACTGCGTCCGAGGAGTGGGACGGCCCGAGTAAGTTCTCTTTCCATCCCAGCTGAGGTTTTGCTGCACTGTCGAGGTTTCATTTCATTAAAAGGCTTTGTGAACGTGAAAGTGCTCACCATGTCTGTAGAATTTATGCAGTGAAGGCTGGTGGAAATGATCATTAATGAATTAAAGAATCAGTGTAAATAATGAAAAGGTATTCACTCGGTATTCAACACGGCGTAAGTAAGAATCACTAACAAGCGTCACAGTTTAATGAACAGAATATAGACCTTTTCACGAGGTTCTTTTACATTTAGTCTTTTTTCTAGATTGAGAATGTTTGTATGTTTATTGTTTTTGTTTTTTTTTCTTCATATGTGTATGAACTTTTCTGTACCAGAAAAGTGAAAACATTAAACGTGATCAGCTGTAGCATTAGTGCAGAATTCAGGGTTTTTTTTAAATATATTTGGAAGACATGAACATTAGTTAAGAGAAACGTGAACGTGGCTTTTAGTACGGCTTTCTAGCTGCATAAAATCTGACATCGTTCTGCGATTAAACGTTGCTTATTAAACCCTACGCAGCGTTACTGATGATCTCCAAGGCCAAAGTAAATGCTTTTATTAGAGATATCACGCTTATCTTCTTTATATCTGTATATCACCATGATGAGATATGAAGCTGCTTTATTTCTCTCTCTCCCTCTCTCTCTCTCTCTACCTCTCTCTCTCTCTCTCTCTCTCACTCACTACCTTCCAGCAAAACACGATTAGCTGAGTGAGATAGAGAGATTTTTAAGCAATAACGAGCCTCAGTGCAGTCTTTTATCTGATTATGTTTTTTGTTCTTTTTCCTGGGTGAGATGTGAGCCCAGAGCTGTATTTATGATACTTGTGTGTTCATTGTGGTTGTGTGTGTGTGTGTGTCTGTGTGGATGTGTGTGCTAAAGATAGGAGACGTGTAGTTTTATGAGTGTGTAGCTGACTAAGCAGTATTGTTCATGTTGTTGTTATTATTATTAGCCATGAAGATAACAGAACTGTGGTTTCGCTCTCGGACCATCCGTTCAGTTCGGCAGCTTCTTCCACAATATTGTTGTTTCAGATCATAAAAGAAGCTTGAGTTACTCGAGTTGTTGTCATGGTGATGAAATGGCTCAATCTCCGAGTCCCTGACGTCGCTAGTGATTGGTTCCAGACCTGCAGCATCTCTAAACCGATTGTACTGATGGAGAACCAGCGTTTTTGCGTGGGACAAACAGGAAATGGTTCAGCGTTGAGCACAACTGGCACCAGAGAGAATAGAGGAGAGAGAGACAGCTAGACAAAGAGAGAGAGAGAGAGAGAGAGAGAGAGAGATGCACAGACAGAGAGAGAGGGAGACAGTGAGAGGCATAGAAAGACACAGAGACAGAAAGAGAGAGACAGAGAGAAACACCGAGACAAAAAGAGACAGACAGACAAAGACAGAGAGAGAAAGAGAGACAGATAGACAAAGAGAGTGCCAAACAGACAAAGAGCGAGACAGAGTAAGAGACACAGAGACAGATAGACAGAGAGAGATGGAGACAGATAGACAGAGAGAGAGACGGATAGACAGAGAGAGACAGAGGCAGATAGACAGAGAGAGACAGAGACAGATAGTCAGAGAGAGACGGATAGACAAAGAGAGTGACAGACAAAGAGCGAGACAGAGTAAGAGACACAGAGACAGATAGACAGAGAGAGACAGAGAGACAGATAGACAGAGACAGACGGATAGACAGATAGACAGAGAGAGACGGATAGACAGAGAGAGACGGATAGACAGATAGACAGAGAGAGACGGATAGACAGAGAGAGACGGATAGACAGATAGAGACAGATAGATAGAGAGAGACGGATAGACAGAGAGAGACGGATAGACAGAGATAGACAGAGAGAGACGGATAGACAGAGAGAGACGGATAGACAGAGAGAGACGGATAGACAGATAGAGACGGATAGATAGAGAGAGACGGATAGACAGATGGCAGTGTTTTTGTTTTTGTTTCAGTTCATGTTCGGAGTGATTGGTAGCTGAGACCCGCCTCTGTCTCACTCAGACTCCACCCACACGTGTAACTCTGCGTAACTTCCGAATAGCGTCCGGCGTTCAGTCTGGGACTTACTGAGGTCTGAATAATATTACGCTCATCTTTTGGGATTTCCTCCTCACCATGCGCGCAGATCTCAACCCCGAATACGAGCAACTTCAAACCCATTTTACCCAATCACGACAAATTCTAAAAGATAAGCTGCAGCTAAGAACCTGCTGGCCTAATTCCTGATTCCTAGTGTAGAAACACTGCATATGGCATCACATGCCTAGCTGTGAGCATGAACATGAACATGTCAACCACGTGCTCGAAATATAATAAAGCTTTGAAAGAGCGAAGCGGATGAACCGGACGTTCGGATACATTTCAGTTCCATATATGGAGTTTTCTCACACGCCTTTTTTTTTTTTTTTTGTCAGTGATGAATTAAACACAGCCTGCAGTGGAGACGCCTGTCGGCTGAATTAAAACACCACCTCGTAATAATAAAAATGCTAATAATAATATAGATAATGACACTGATAAAAAGGCTAATCTACACTGAACAAAGCGGTGTGTTGCTCGCTGATTGCCCGTGTTGTCGCCGTATTCAATTAGGCCGCTCTCGCTGGCGTATTAATCATCTTTTCAGCAAACAAGTCGGCATTAATTAAAGCGGAGCCGGCGGATAAAGACATGTTGCTGGATCATCATTCTGTTTATCAGCCGTGCACACACACACACACACACACACACACACACACACACACTTCATATTCAAAGTGTGCCAAAAAAGAAACACTGGAACTTGTCTTTTTTTTTTTTCGTTTTCACCTGAAAGGATTTGGAAAGCGAATCAGTGGAGAGTGAATCGTATTCTTTAGAAAAGAAACCAGACACAGTTTGATGCGCCATGTTTGCTTGAATCGCAGTGAATCACAGCGTGTGTTCGTACTTATTTAAAAGGGTCAAGTTTGTACGTTTTTTTTTCTTTTTTTTTTTTTAAATACGTGACTGTTCCTATAGTAACAACTTACACAGGGACTTGAATGCCGGACGTGTCACGAAAACACAATTTAAAAATAAAAAACAAAAACGTTTATAATGGTTGATTTGGTGACGTTTTCTATTTATGTAGCATTTATGGAAGGAGTCTCCAGTGCCAGTGCTTTGTAGCAGTCAGAGGTAAGTTGTGACTGAGTTTTGTAATCGAGTGACATGGAATTTGTAACGGGAACTGTATCGGTTTGAATGGAAACTGTAACGGTCCCTGTGGGTCTCTACTGGTAATTTCTTGCCTTCTATTGGTGGCATGTTATGTCTAGTGGATACCATTAAGGACCAGTGATGGTAATGGTTTGAATGGTTAACAGCTGATGGTGTGTATTTGTAGTGGAAACCATTAGAATTTCTGTGATGGGTTCTATTGTTGTTGTTTTTTTTTCAGCAGGGACATGACAAGCTGCGTTTTGTTTTGTTTTTTAAAGAGAGATAAAAAACAACAACAACAAGAGGCTGGTGAGGAAACGAAGGTTTAGAGGCACTTTAACGCAAATGAGAACAGGAAGTAACTTGTTTCAACATTAAGGCCCTGTTTACACTAGTGTGTTTTGCTTTTAAAGAAGCGATCTGGAGTGTTTTGCCACGTTAATGTGATATCATAGGCTGCACTCGGGGTTGAGGACACATTCGTGACTTTCCGAGTAGGAATTCCAGGTCAGAAATTCCGAGTTAGGAGCTTCAGTCAGACGCAGTGTAATTTCTCGGTACTATTTCTCCTTCTCAACAGGATATCCAGTCACGTTTGAGTTTCAGCCGAGCGTTTCCCGCACACTCAGCACATGGATTCCAGCTTTTAATCATGGATTCGGGAATAAACAGGATCGGCTGAGTAAAACATATTCATTTTTGACAGACGCTGTAGTGCACTCGAGCTCTGCCTGATTTTGTCGGATGAGTCCATCAGGAAGTCACTCCACACTCCCACAATCCTTTTCTTCTCCAGCTGCCTGAGTCCAAACACACTCAACCAGCCACACTAGACCGCCATCTCTTCTCGTTTTTTTTTTTGTCCTTTTCTCTTCATCCCTCCTTTCCTCACTCTCGAGGAAATCACAGCAGAGAGGCGAGAGAAGTGAAACCCCATCACAATGAGCCTGAGAAATATCAGAGTGGCAGGTTTTTTTTACCCCAAAGATGGGCCGTCTCCCAAATCCTCGCGCCCTATCAGACAAATTAAAGTAAATCAAGCATGAAATGAAGCAGGAGAGCCTGGAGATAAGGTTCCTTTAAGTCCTTCACCACAGATTAGACCGCTGAGAGAGAGAGAGAGAGAGAGAGAGTGGGTAAGTAGTGGTCAGGGGGTTGAAGTGATAGGAAGAGAGAGACAGTGAGTGGGGGAAAAGTGAGAGAAAGAGGACAGAAAAAAGAAAAAGCTAGAGTGTTAATTTAGCACATGAAGGGAAGGAGGTACAGTGGTCAGATGTTTGGATGGAGAGAGAGAGAGAGAGAGAGAGAGAGAGAATTAAGATGGTGGTGTACTTCAAATTATGAGTGAACTAACTATGAACGTATGATGTGCATCAGTGCATTAGTTTACTCAGTCTAATAGTTATTCTATTCATAGATAATTAATCAGAATATACAATATGTATTAAATAAAAGATTTGACCTTGATGAAAGAACTATATAAGGAAACCCGTTTGCTACGTGAAAATGTATTGCACAGCAGACATGTTCTCAAGTCCCTGAGGTCCAAGTCAAGCCTCAAGTCTCTGAGGTGGAGTCCAAATCAAGCCTCAAGTCTCTGAGGTGGAGTCCAAGTCAAGTCTCAAGTCTCTGAGGTGGAGTACAAGTCAAGCCTCAAGTCTCTGAGGTGGAGTCCAAGTCAAGTCTCGTCTCTGAGGTGGAGTCTAAGTCAAGTCTCTGAGGTGGAGTCCAAGTCAAGTCTCGTCTCTGAGGTGGAGTCTAAGTCAAGTCTCTGAGGTGGAGTCCAAGTCAAGTCTCAAGTCTCTGAGGTGGAGTCCTCGTCAAGTCTCGTCTCTGAGGTGGAGTCTAAGTCAAGTCTCTGAGGTGGAGTCCAAGTCAAGTCTCAAGTCTCTGAGGTGGAGTCCAAGTCAAGTCTCTGAGCTGTAGTCCAAGCCAAGTCTCTGAGGTGGAGGCCAAGTCAAGTCTCTGAGGTGGAGTCCACTTCAAGTCTCTGATGTTGAGTCCAAGTCAAGTCTCAAGTCTCTGAGGTGGAGTCCAAGTCAAGTGTCTGAGGTGAAGTCCAAGTCAAGTCTGAAGTCTTTGAGCTGAAGTCCAAGTCAAGTCTCTGAGGTGGAGTCCAAGTCAATTCTCAAGGCTCTGAGGTGGAGTCCAAGTCAAGTCTCAAGTCTCTGAGGTGGAGTCCAAGTCAAGTCTCAAGTCTCTGAGGTGGAGTCCTCGTCAAGTCTCATCTCTGAGGTGGAGTCTAAGTCAAGTCTCTGAGGTGGAGTCCAAGTCAAGTCTCAAGTCTCTGAGGTGGAGTCCAAGTCAAGTCTCAAGTCTCTGAGGTGGAGTCCAAGTCAAGTCTCAAGCCTTTGAGCTGGAGTCCAAGTCAAGTCTCTGAGGTGGAGTCCTCGTTGTCTCTGATGTGGAGTCCAAGTCAAGTCTCTGAGGTGGAGTATTCGTCATCTCTGAGGTGGAGTCCAAGTCAAGTCTCTGAGGTGGAGTCCAAGTCAAGTCTTAAGTCTCTGAGATGGAGTACAAATCAAGTCTCTGAGGTGGAGTCCAAGTCAAGTCTCAAGTCTCTGAGGTGGAGTCCAAGTCAAGTCTCGTCTCTGAGGTGGAGTCTAAGTCAAGTTTCTGAGGTGGAGTCCAAGTCAAGTCTCTGAGGTGGAGTCCATGTCAAGTCTCAAGTCTCTGAGGTGGAGTCCAAGTCAAGTCTCAAGTCTCTGAGATGGAGTACAAATCAAGTCTCTGAGGTGGAGTCCAAGTCAAGTCTCAAGTCTCTGAGGTGGAGTCCAAGTCAAGTCTCGTCTCTGAGGTGGAGTCCAAGTCAAGTCTCGTCTCTGAGGTGGAGTCCAATTCAAGTCTCTGAGGTAGAGTCCATGTCAAGTCTCAAGTCTCTGAGGTGGAGTCCAAGTCAAGTCTCAAGTCTCTGAGGTGGAGTCCAAGTCAAGTCTCGTCTCTGAGGTGGAGTCTAAGTCAAGTTTCTGAGGTGGAGTCCAAGTCAAGTCTCTGAGGTGGAGTCCATGTCAAGTCTCAAGTCTCTGAGGTGGAGTCCAAGTCAAGTCTCAAGTCTCTGAGATGGAGTACAAATCAAGTCTCTGAGGTGGAGTCCAAGTCAAGTCTCAAGTCTCTGAGGTGGAGTCCAAGTCAAGTCTCGTCTCTGAGGTGGAGTCCAAGTCAAGTCTCGTCTCTGAGGTGGAGTCCAATTCAAGTCTCTGAGGTAGAGTCCATGTCAAGTCTCAAGTCTCTGAGGTGGAGTCCAAGTCAAGTCTCAAGTCTCTGAGGTGGAGTCCAAGTCAAGTCTCGTCTCTGAGGTGGAGTCTAAGTCAAGTTTCTGAGGTGGAGTCCAAGTCAAGTCTCTGAGGTGGAGTCCATGTCAAGTCTCAAGTCTCTGAGGTGGAGTCCAAGTCAAGTCTCAAGTCTCTGAGATGGAGTACAAATCAAGTCTCTGAGGTGGAGTCCAAGTCAAGTCTCAAGTCTCTGAGGTGGAGACCAAGTCAAGTCTCGTCTCTGAGGTGGAGTCCAAGTCAAGTCTCGTCTCTGAGGTGGAGTCCAAGTCAAGTCTCTGAGGTAGAGTGCATGTCAAGTCTCAAGTCTCTGAGGTGGAGTCCAAGTCAAGTCTCGTCTCTGAGGTGGAGTCCAAGTCAAGTCTCAAGTCTCTGAGGTGGAGTCCAAGTCATATCCGCTATAATGCACACCTTTTGGATTTTTGAAATGTAATTAAATAAACTGTCAAATCATATCTAAACATGGTGATGTTTTTATACCGTATGGACATATACACAACATATACCATAGTTTAAAGCTCAATAGCATTTGAAGAGAATGACTTACAGTCACAGAACCAACTGGAAAGTGTTCCTGTAGGTGTCAGGTATGATGCGCACCTTTTAAATTTTTGATTAAAAGGTGTGCGTTATAGCTGACACCTAGATGAACACTTTACAGGTGGTTTTATGACCAAGTTATTCCATTCAAATGCTATTGAAGTTACAAACATGTATACCAATATGTAACTTTACAGACGATCCCTTAATTTGCGCATATCTGCGAATAATGAACGTCCAACGTCGAGCCAACTTTATGCCAGTCCGCTAGGTCCATCTTCTCCTGTGGCTTGTTTGCACAATCCCACCACTAGGGGCCGGCACAGAGTAACATGTTGCAATAGTATCGGCAATCCATTGCTCTTCCTGTGAGACCCAGATGTGAAGATTTGAATTTTAAGACCCGAGTTTTTGCAGCCTGAATTTGTGAGGTTGAAAAATAATGTGTTGAAATATTACCTGACGAATAATGAAGCTGGTATTTTAACAGCTGAATATTTTGGAACTGCATTTCAGGAAGGTGAATATGTGTGTATTGAATTTTGAATGCTGGAATTTTGTTTTCAATCAAAATATACAAACCCAATGAATTGCAGAGGAAACTAATTCAAGCATTGATATTCTTGTGGGGTTTTTTTTCAATTTGTGTCAAATTGCCGGGCAGAAAAATTCAAGTATTGTTATTGCGATATGTTTTTATTCAGTGTAAGCCATTCAGCATGCCATTTTGCCTCGAGGACATTTGGCACTATTATACTTCCATATTGATCGCTTTTCAAATTAAATGACACGAAGATGATCGCAAGGTAAATCTCGGCTATATCGTTATTGTTTGTTGTTCATTTACATGACAGCACTTTTCCAACGGGTGATGAACCCACGCCTTCAGATGCGTCACGCGTGTATATAATAACGCTGGCTTGGTGTGTTTAGAGATGGATCGTTGTGATATTTGCTGCCGCAGCACATACTGACAGGGAATGAATGAATGAGGAACGAATAGAAAAATGCGGTGTTTGACGCGGTCGTGTGGGGTACAACGTAATTGGGAACGCCGAACCAAAATGACTCGTGTTTTTCACGAGTCTCTGTCCTCAAGTCCAAGTCAAGTCTCGAGTCAGATGCTCACGAGTCCAAGTCAATTCGCGAGTCTTTTTTTTTTTTTTGTCGCAGACTCGAGTTTCGGTCTCTGTTATCACAGTGCGTTTTACAGTAGTAGCCGTAGTATTAGACTTTGAGATCAATGTATTAGGGATATAACCGAATACAAATTATTTGAAATAAACACATCATTTGCTCTAAACGAATACGAGTACAGATACGAATAGTAGCGTCACTATTTGCTTTGTGTTGTTAAAAGGAATTTGGCAGAAAGGTAGCGTATCTGGTTGAGGCTGGAGATATGGAGATCCAGCGGGATGTGACGGCACCAGTGGGAGGCAAGCGGACAGATGTGATGTTCTCTTAGGGGGGAGAAAGACCACGTTCATTTACAGCATTCATTCATTCGTCCTTAGTAACTGTCTGGTTCGGGTCACGGTGGTTTACATTAGGCTACCAGTTTGTTCGTATTTTGTTTACATTAGTTTGTTTACATTAGCGCACAGTGGTTTAGTGGTTAGCACATTCACACCTCCAGGGTCGGGGGTTCAATTCCCACCGTGGCCCTGTGTGTGTGGAGTTTGCATGTTCTCCCTGTGCTGCGGGGGTTTCCTCCGGGTACTCCGGTTTCCTCCCCCAGTCCAAAGACATGCATGGTAGGCTGATTGGCGTGTCCAAAGTGTCCGTAGTGTATGAATGGGTGTGTGAGTGTGTGTGTGATTGTGCCCTGAGATGCATTGGCACCCTGTCCAGGGTGTACCCCGCCTTGTGCCCCATGCTCCCTGGGATAGGCTCCAGGTTCCCTGTGACCCTGAAAAGGATAAGTGGTATAGAAGATGGATGGATGGATGGATAGTTTACATTAGGCTACCGGTTTGTTTGTATTTTGGGAAATATTTTGTACCAACAAAATGTGGTAAAGATGGTACTCAACCAGAATAAACTTTTTGTCTCTGCACTTACGGCGGTAACGTTCATCTGGTGCTCTTGACCACTAAGTGGCGCTGTAACTACGGATTTTTTTTTTTTGCAGTCAGTTTAGAACACAAGAAAAACACAATCTGTAAGTTAAAAACAAATCATATTAACCGAACCAAATGTACTCGAACGCCCATGTACGCGTTTGTTGTTTAGAACGAAGTCAAGTCGAATAGTAAATGTCAAGACTGTATGACGTAGTACTACAAAGCCCGTATTTTATTTGATTAAACTTTAGAAAGATTATTTATATTTATACATTGTATCTTGTATTATTTTGTCCTTGCGATAAAATAAATACGGTAGAAAAGGTGGCTTCCTCTGCGTGGGAGGATTCAGGGTGGAAGCCTAGTTGTCTAATACCCTACATGAATTACACTGAAAAAAACATGGAGTGTGTGGTCGGTTAGACTGAAGAAAAAAAAACATGATTTCATTACGCTTAACTTCATTTAAACAACTTTCTAACTAATTAGACGGGGTTATGCAAAGTGAGCGTTCTCACAGGCAGGTGCGAACGAAAAATAATATCCGGAACTGGAGTGAAGCTGGGGCTGAGGAAGCTGAGGCTGAGGAACTGTGATCAGGAAAGAAGAAAATTAAGTTCTAATGAAGCTTTTGTTCTTCTTATTTTCCCCTCAGTCATATTGTGATTATTGACCGATGAGGTTACTTTGACCGTATAACCTAGTGTAACCCAAATTATAGACTGAAAGTAAATTATTAATGAAAAA